>NC_056732.1:1019980172-1020280172 GCF_019279795.1 Protopterus annectens | reverse complement strand
GGTCATCAGTTTGGAAGAGGATGTGAATTTAGCCAGGTCATCCTTTGATTTTAGGGGATTAGCTTTAGCATAATCTCTGAATACTGAGTTATTGAAGAAGACTTTACACTTTAGTGTTATGGTGAATGTGACTGACTTTTGGTCCGATTTGATCAGGGAGGAAGCTACAGCTTACAGGGAACATAGTTGACCCATACTGGTGAGAACCAAGTCCAGGATTTTTTTGCCTCTAGTTGGGGTGCAGACTAGCTGGTCCAATGAGTTTGTATTTATGAAGCCCAGAAATCTCTAAACATACATTTTAGGGGATGTACAAGTCTCTCAGTTGATGGAAGAGTAGTTGAAGTCCCCCAGAAGAATGGTGTTGGGCTAGATACATAGGGACTCCATACTAGTCAAACAGAAAGTATAAGTCAAGTGGAATAGAGATGGGACCCGTAGTTAGCTATGATGGGATAAGAAGTTTTGTTAATGGTAAGTTGAACATGGAGGAGCTCCAGGTCATTATCCTGTCAAACCGGTCTGAAGGTGAAATCTTGTTTTACAAATACAGGAACACTGCCATCTTTAGTGACTTCATCTAGTGCAGTGGCCTTTAACAACACATTGAAACCTTGCGCTGATGGAGTGCTGCCAATGGTCTTGAACCAAATTTCCATGTCAGTGCATATATTGATGCATTCCAGGATAAAGAGTACCTGTGGGAAGTGGATTTTTTTAAGGCTTCTAGCATTGAGCAGCAATACATTTTTTGTTATTCAGATTGTGTTTTGTTATGTTTGGAGCTTTTGAATACTAATGTTGTCTAAAACAGGCACTATGGTGTGAGCACGGCTTTTGCCGATATAAGAAAGTGTTGTGGGGATAGGTGGAGGCCATCAATGGACTGTCTACCATCTCTTCCTAGGCTGATATATTTTGAGCCCCATTTGAATGACACCACAAATTAATCTGACTGTTGAAGTCAATAATCTTCTGTTTGTATTGCAACATTATTCTTTGTGAAGGTAAAATGCTGCTCAAGGCTAGGTTCATAGGCTAAGCTAGAGACCTGGTGAGTTATAAATGCATGTTTCAAGATGGGTGCTGCCTGACGTAAGAGTTTTTGAGGTTGCTGAGGGTACTTGTTTTTTAGTTGCATGTGGGAAACCTTTACAGTTTAGGTAAGTTACTTTTATGAGCCTCAGTATAAGTAAGCCTGTGTGTGATAGGTATAGTGTGGTGTGTATTACTGTCAACCTGTTTGCTATTTGCAGTGGCAACTTTGCCTCCAATAACACTGTATAACTACATCTCTCACACAATGTGTCAGTTTAAGTATTAGGTGGCTGTCAGTAAACATGAGATAGTTGCCACATTGTCTCAGAATGCCCATTTCAACCAAGCTGGCTACAGAGACAGCTGGAAAGTTGAGGTCTATGGTTCCAGAAGTTTACAAAATGTGAGCTGCAGGGGGATGGCACCAGTGGAGTCAGAGATGATTTGCTGGAGTGCCACCTGTCTAGAAACACATATAAGTCAACACACAAAGAGCAACGTGCACAACCAGTGGCCATTTGGACAACTACTGACTATTTTGAACACTAGCAATTTATGAAGAAAGTCACGCTGGAAAATTCTTCTGTGTGCCTGTGTCTGTACAATGCATGATTAAATACCACTGTGTGATAAAAAGTCACACAAATGTGACTAACAAACAGAGGCAGAGAAATAAAAAAAAATCAAACAGCTATCTGCCCAACAGTATGCACACTCAGGTTCTTCTACCAATCACAAGCTCAGAAATGACTTGGTTCCTCTCTACTCCCACTAGAATGTAAACCAAAGCTGTCAACTACAGATCAAAAAAATGCTCAACAGTAAGCGCAGCTCTGGCAAGTATATAATGTGACAATGCAGATTAAATTTAAAACAAGTGCAATAAGTACTTAACAGAGATCTTTTTAACAAATCAACATATATGCAGTGGTATGGTCGCCAAGCATTGAATAACTGAGTAAATGAGACCTGCATCACTCAAACGTGACTAACTTATAGAGGAAGAGAAATTTTAAAAAATCTAACAGCCTTATGGCCAATAGCAGAACACCACTCTCTCAGATTCTTTTATCAATCAAAAGCTCAGAAATGACATGGTTATTCTCTACTCCAACTAGAGTATAATACCAAAGCTTTCTTAACTATAGATCACAAAAATAGCCAAAAATAAATACAATGCTTCTGTGATTTCAGTCCTAAAAAGAGTATGTGTTTCTATATAAAAGTGATCTTTGTATACTATTTGCATATATTGAAACATGGACTATCCCGGTTAACAAATGTAAAATAAATAAATAAATAAATAACTAATAAAATAAAAATAACATATACAGTGATTTTTTTTTTTATTTCAGATACATCCACTCTTATCTTTGAGGATAAAAGCTCACATTATGAGTGTTACTAGTCTAATTACCTATAAAACATTCTCCAAAAAATTCATGAAAAGATGAACCATTTTCTAGATTCAGGCTTTTATATGCAAACTGCAAAAAAAAATCTCAAAACAGTCAGCAATTAACCTTCTTTGGAAAACTGTGAGTAGTTAAGGGATTTAATATTATAAAAATAACCCAAGGTTAGGCCTGGGATTTATACATGGTTGGCATGGTTTGGTCACAGGGATGAAGCAGGTCCTATTTATGTTGCAGGATAGATTGAGGTCACTGGATCGTGTGACTCTAGTTCCATTTGACTTACAAGTGTGCAGCATTTCCATTATTGGGTATAACATACTGTGCATGCATATGGAACTTACGTTCCTATGCTTATGCAGTACAACACTGCTGTGTAAAGGAAGCAATAGAGAAAGGAAGATCTCCGTTGCTTTTTTGTTTTGTTTTTAATTAAAACAATGAACTCCAGAGATTTCAAAGGAATGGGAGAGACTGGAGAGAGAAAATAAAAGGATAATCAGGTACATTTTTATAGTTTTATATAATGTAACTGATTATCCTTGTATTTATCTCTGTCCCATCTCTCTCTTTTGTTTTAAGTCTCCAGTTTTTATAAGTTAATTTAAAAAAAAAATGAAAGAAAAGTAAAATTTTAATAGTATTTATTAACAGAAGAAAGTCTGGGTGATCAGAGTTTTTTCCACTGGTATATGATCGATTTACAACTGGCATGCTGGTTGGGCTGACCAATCAGCATGATCATTTTAGAATGTTAATGGCCAGTCATTGTATAATTTCTCTTTTAGCATCACAATTATTAGAGGGCAGATTATACTCAATGCACAGATTTACAACAGTAGTCATTTTTTTTATAGTGTAACCTTGCTTTTGTAATGCAGTGCAATCTGGCCTAAAGTGACCATACAAAAAGTTGTAATACTAATTTGACATACATCCATTTCATGAAGGCAGGTGCACTGTTTTGGCCCTTTATGTAAGTGGGGATGCAGGTGCCTACCTGTTAAAAGTGTATATCCATTCCTTTGGCCATTCTTCATATCCCATCAGTCTTAAAGCTTGAACTCTGTCATTAATTAATTGTAACTACTAGTTATTCTTGGATCATGAGGGTGATTTTACAAAAGAGCACGTTGCTTCTATTTAATGCCTTAGTATATACAATGTAATTTATTTTATTGAGTACTCTCATTGTTGCTGAAACTGTAAATGCTGCTGAATAACAGCTGAGAAATCAAACATACACCAGCATTAATATCTTGTGTCGCACTGACAAAAACATCTCTCCAAAAACATTATGAATGATTTAACCACTGCCTGTTTATTAATGATATTTTATTTGTATCTACAATTTTCTGGACTAATTCAGATTGACAATTTGTTACAAATTTCATTCTAAGTTTAAATACATGTTTACAATATAACATACAAACCAAAAATGTCACCTCCATCTAACCAAAAAGTTAAGTTAGAAAACTGTAAAATACAAACAATAACAAAGTCATCAAGATAAACAAGCACTGAATACATCGCAGGATCATAAACACAATTGAGCCAAGAGGCCAGATCTACCTTGCTAATACCCACTTTAGGCCCTACTTCCCCTTAAAAGGAGGGACAGGCCAGTCATACCGGGGGTGAATTTATGAATATTCATCCAGATGTGCAGCTCCTTGTTTAAGGCAAACAGTGTGTCACATTGCTTGATTCAGACAGGAAGTTTGTTCCAGAAAAGGAGTAGGTACTGGGTGGACAGACAATATATATTCCACAAAAATCAACACTGTCCACCTAAATCAACCCCCAGACACATATGCCCACTTAAATTAACTCCATTCCTAGCAGAATGAAAAAAATTTTAAAAGGAAAAAAATAAATAAAACCTACAGCAACCAACCAATGGAAATGGTGTTATCAGCAAAATGAACTTATGTCTATATGAAAATAAACTAGCTAAAACACAGCTAAGCTATAAAATATAAGGACTTTCTAACCCATAGAGCATTCAATTGCTAAATCAGCTCATCATCCTCACCATCTGCTCCCCTCTTACATCACATATCCCAGGTATCAGTCCTTTCCCCATTTTGTTTTCTCTGTTTATAAACAAACTTGCATCAGAACTGGCCTAAATACCCATACTATATACAAATATCATGTAATTTACACGTCACTCAACCTCGTTCTAGCATCAAAAACAATTAGAATTTGGCCTTACCATATATATATATATATATATATATATATATATATATATATATATATAATCAATTGGATACAAAAATAGACTTATATTTATCAACAAAAAGGATAAAAATATAGTATTCGAAACACAATACAAATGAACTCTCATTACCTTCTCTTGGTTCATTCTCAACACAGACTTGGAACCCCTAGAAACTTTAATCCACTTCCAGTACCTTGGAGTCTGTCTTGACCATTTTGCTCTTTTCATAAAAGCTTGAGTAAATTGCCTAAAGCTCTATTCAGCAAAACCTTGGGTAATTACCATAACCTAATAAAGTCAATAGGAAACACTAACCTAAAACAATGGCTATGTGGAATATGCGAGGGACGGTAGTGCTCCACGAAATATCTTGTAGTGTAGGATCACATAAATCAGTTCTTGAGTAAATCTGTTGTGCACTCCTACATCACAAGATATTTCAAGAAACACACACCATACTCCACATATTTCATATGCATTTATATGTCAAGATAAGAGCATGATTTACATATCTGTTCAGAAATGTTGAATGCTATTCCTTAGACACTCATTTATAATTACCTTAATTATATTTCTTGACCATGTCTATTATCTTGTTTTACAAATGAAAGTTATGTACTTAACATAATGATAGATCTGTAAGAGTAACTCCATCTCCCATAAATCAGGACTAAGAGCAGACAGTAGGCAATAGGATTGCTCCGCAAGTAAAACTTTACAAGCTTCATAGAACCCTTCTATTTTCTATAATATGCCACACTGCCATCCCTCTCCAGATCTTCCTTGAGAGCATGAAGGCATCTAAGATGTAGTATAAAAGGTGAAAGAAAGACTTGAGATGAAATACATCAGAGAAGGGGCAAGGTAGGTGGGTATAGTACGCAGGATAAACTTACTCTTACAGGTCTATTATTATGATTAGGTACATAACTTTTGCATATGATAATAGGAAGTCCATCTTCTGTATCAATAGGGCAGAAAATCAAGCAAATCCTCTATAGTGGTGGTCAATATGAAAGTATACCACCTAATAACTTTAGCCCCAAAAGGCAACCTAGACCTTGACATCACAGCCATCTTATAATACCATCCAAACATATTAAAAGTAGACTAGACAGCTGATACACAGATATCAACCAGAGCTATCTTTTGGAAAAAGGCTAAGGAAAGTAGCAACTGCTCTAACTGAAGGAGTCTTAAGTAGTACCATAAGTAATTTATTACATTTATATGAGGTAAGCTTAGAAATTTTCTCTTCAAACATCCTATTAGAAAAGAAGACAAATAATGTTTTTTAGAGGTAGCCTTCACTTCCAAAAGAGACAGAGATACAGACCAGCTGAAGCTCTAGAACTGAAGATGGCAAGGTCAACTTCTCTAATATAAAGTACAAGTCCAACATCAGCAGGGGTACCATACAACAGGTATACATAGGAAAAATACCATTCTGAAATGTTTTGGAAGCCTAAGGTGGCAGCAGTGAAGAAGTGTACAAGCCAGCAAGAAAACTGGACCTAACTGCTAGATGCACTTTAATGATGAATAACTCTGCCTGGAAGCAAAACACTTACAAGACAGACAGGAAAAAAGCTGAAATGGGATAATGACCTTAGGCTGTAGCCCATATAGAGAAGTGAACCCTCTTTCCTCTATGTCTTTCAAGAGCTTTGACATCTAAGAAATGGAGATCATCTGAACCACTTGAGAGGAAAATGGAGAGTCTTTGGCAACCAAAAGAAATGCAGAAGTCAAGCAATAAGTCTGAGGGAGTTAATATCCAGATAATGACTGCCAGATGGGTGAGTGAGTGATGTTCTGGAGTTACAAAACATCAGTGGTGTCTCTAGCAGATGAGGCAAAAGTAGGGAAAACAAATGTGATGAGGTCAATAATAGACCATGAGATTGTCTTTGACCTTTCGGGGTGAATTTCAACAAAGAATATGGAGGAAAACTGCCGAGGAGTCCAAGGGTCATTGCTGGACCACAATGTCCCAAGACACATCTCCTTGAAGAAAGGAAGAAGAAGTAGTAGCTGCTGCACTTGGCACTGGTCACAGATACAAGCAGGGTAGAGCACAGCTTGCCCTATATGTGGAACAAATTCCAAGTCACTCAAGGACTGATGAACTATTCATAGAACATCAGTAAACAAAAAGTGAGTCCCTCTGCTACAGAAATGATCTCTTATGAAATGCAATTTGCCACCAGAAAGCAGTCAGACTGAATGGCCTACTCCAATACTTTCATAGCTTCATGACATTGTGTTATCACTTCCTGTTTGTTGATGTACCAAACCCCTGCCGTGTTGTCAAAAGGGATGGCAATCATGCTGAGGAAGGGAATCCTGAAAGGATAAGAAATTTTGAAGAGCTGAACTAATTTCCTGAAATGATAAGACAATTAGTAAAACTGGACTCGGTTCTAAGATGCTGGTGTGCATAGTGGAGTTACAGCATATCTAAACATGCTAAACTATTTTCTCGCTGTACTGCTCACCTTCTCAAATGTAGATGCATCATTGACAGATGTTGCCATGAGACATGAGGACTGGATAACTGAAACAATATTCCTACTGATAGAATTATGTAAATTAAGACTGGTTTCCCTCATAAGTAATAACATGTGTGTGATAGAAATATATATAATTTGGTACAACTGTTTTTCCTTCACAGTAACAGAGGTCTAGTAATCATAATAAGTGTGACATTTTTAGAAATAGCATGTGACAAAATATGCATTGGTTTAACAGAATGTGCTTGCGTAAAACAAAAAGTATTATACTTCTGAATGTTTTTGTAACAAATGGTATTAACAATAGAGGTTTGTTGACATGTGGTAAACAGCTGAATGTACACAGATATTCTAGTGAAAAGGAAAACGGCTAACACAGAAGAAAAAGTTAGAAACTATCCAATCAATGAAAGAACATTTTGGCATGCTGAGAACTGGTTTTCTCTGGATGAACATGGCTAACACAACAGAAATAAATTACAGACTATCTTATCAGTGAAAGAACATTTTGAACTGCTGAGAACTGGTTTTCTCTGGACAGAGGTAAGGATGCAGACAAAGAAGGCTTCAATACGGGAAAAGAATGTTTTAGTCAAAGACAAAGTTTTGAAACTACAAAAGTGGTTGTAAACTTTTTTTGGTGGACATTTTTGTAATCCGAGTCAGCTGCGGAAGTGCAGTGTATCTGACAGTTATATCTGTATTATAAAGAAACTGTTTATAATCCCACAGTAGTGCTTGGTCGGCTTGTTTCAATAAATCTGTCAGTGATTACGAATATACAGTTGTACAGTTTTGTCTGTGTGACCTGTTGCTGATAATTTCAATTTAACAGTGGCGCATATACAGCTGTACAGCTTGTCAGTGAGACATGTTGCTGTTAATTCAATTTAACAGTGGTGAGCCAGGCCTAATTCAGACTGTTTTAAATATTTGTAAAAGTACGATAAGCACTAGTTAATATTTTGTTGGCACCAATCTCAATACAGTCAGTCTTGAGCAGCTCAGCAGTATCGGGAACTTCCAAGTGAGTGAAACAAAATTTCATCTTTGCATCTGCTCTTAGACGTTCACCAGCATTTTCAACAGGCAGGGAGTTTTCAGTTTGCAGTTTTAGTCTACAGATTGATCACCTGTTAGCCATTTCTGAAAATGGTAAACCTCTTTCTGAAATAACATGGATACCAGCAAGGACATAAGTGTTAAATGCACATATTCTGTTGCCATAAACCAGACTCCAGATACATTTTGGACATTATTACATCAGTGGTATGAACAAGCCATTAGGGATGTTAAATGTAATACATCATTGTTTGGTATAAATACAAGTAAGAAAGTTTATGTGTGTAAATGCATTCATTGTTTTTTTCAGTATGTACAACAGTATAACAGTAAAGTTAAATGTTTTAACTGTGGAGACAAATATCCTTGTTTTTGTTTAACATGCCATATGCAAGACAAGTCAAAAGTCATTTTTTAGATCGTGCTAAAAGCTTACAGGTTATAGACACAGCTGAAATGTTTCAGACCTACTGCTCGCAGTGGAGTGGAATGATTGCAACAAAGATAAAAAAATATCAACAGAGTTTAATGAAAAACACATGCCAGTTGTTTAAAAAACATGACATGCAGGTTAGAAAGTATAGGCAAACTCTTTTAGACATTTCACTTAGGGTTGATGTTGCTACACAGATGGATTCCACAGAATGTATAGCAGTGCACACAGATGACACTTGTAAGAATTTGCATGTTTTTGAAATTGAATTTAAAATTGTACTTTGACAAATGTACAGAATTAAAAAAAAATGGTCAAGACAGAAACATGTAGATTTATGGGTTAAAGATAACATAAATTCCAGTTCAGCTGACACAGCTGAAGTTCTCAGAAAGATGTACATATTGGGTGTGGCCAGTTAAAAAAATAAAGAGTACCCATATGCATTTATGTTGTGTAGGGTATACCAGAAATAACAGTCAAGTTACATGAATACAGTTTTGTCAGGATTTAAAGGGTTAAAAATTACAGCAGCTAACAGTTCGAAGAGTAACAGCTCTGTATAGCTCCATACTAACAGTCAAGTTACAGGAATACAGTTTTGTTAGGATTTAAAGGGTTAAAGATTAGACCAGCTAACAGTTTGAAGTGTAACAGCTCTGTACTAGGTATGGAAATATCATCAGAGTTAACTACAAAGTTCTTAGAGTATTTTAATATTACAGTTTCTGACAGGATGCTAAAATAGGCAGAGCATGACAACAAAGATATTTTTAAGCATAACATTTTTTTCTCTTGGTACTGATGATGATGGGTTTGAAATATTAAGTGCAGTAGGACGTGAAAAAGTAGAAAAAGGTGGGGGATGAGAAAAGGTACATACTGAGAGTGGCATCGGCCCCTCTAGCTATGGGAAGCTCTGATGGTAGGCAAATTGCATGTTTTTTTCTGTATAAAACTGGGACATATTGGGCAGGTCTGTGTATAGTACAGAAAATGGAAAAATAGGCAGATAGAGAAAGGAGTATTTGCAAGGGACTCAGAAGAAAAATAAGTCGGAAATGAAAATCAAGAGTTGTGAGATGACAACATAGAGGGTTAAAGTGAACTGAGTGTTAACCAACAGTGCATGACAATACAAGCTAGATAAAGAATTTCAGATCTTATGGGTAGAGATAAAAACAGACTGTGAGAAGTTAAAAATTCCATGTGAGTAAAGATGACAAGGTTCTCACAGCTGAAAAAAGTTCTGAGACAGTTGCAAGAGGCAAATTTCAAAGTAAACAAAGACAAAATACAGTTCTTGTCACAAAAAGTAAAATTTCTAGTAATCCTTTTCAGATTGACAGAGAGTACTCCTTGTCAGGAAAGGGTGAGGGGCATTCTGCAATTGCCAAAGCCTTTGACAATTTCAGATTTTGATACATTCATGGGAATCATGAACTACAATATTTAAAATGTTAAAGCAGAAGTTAGCACAGGCAACGGAGCTAATAGCTTCCACCAGTAGCCACACTGAGGAAAAGGCATTTAAAATGCTAAAGCAGAAGTTGGCGCAGGCAACAGAGCTGATAGCTCCCACCACTAAATTATCTTTTGTTTTACAAGCAACAGCAGGAAAGGACACGCTTTCAGTGGTGTTATTACAGTCTTGGCCATAAGAGGCATCTCAGGGAATGGACACTAAGTTAAGACAGGTTACTTTTAGTAGCAGGAAAATGACTCCTGCAAAAAGGGATATCATCCTTGCATTAAGTGGTTTTTGACCATTTACTGGGGAATAAGACAGAGTATTTGACAATGTTTTCGGGGGTTATAGTTCAAACTTCACATTTTACAATCAAGACTTTGCTAAATGACAGTGAGATAAACAAAATCACTGAAGGGGTTAGTCAAACATTCCTACAGTGTATGTGAATGGTGCACGTTTCTGGAAGGATGGGAAGTACTACACTGGGTTTCCAATAGTGACACTGCAAAAGGGGAGACAAACCAATTATGGTTAAGCTACTAGGATACATGTCAGCACAAAGGACAGAGCTAGAAGCTGTAAAATATGTTTTGCATATTTACATCCAGCAGATATTTACAGTGACAGTGCTTATGTAGTAAATTCTATGAGACTACATATGACAATGTGGGCTAGAAGAGGGTTCACTGATAGTGCAGGACTAATAAAAACTACAAGTTGCAGGAAAAGTTCAGTATTTTAAAGTTAAAAGCAAAGCATCAACAATTGCTAAAAGACCGTCAGGAAGTATGCCAAGAAACAGCCAAAGTAAAGGAACTGATTGGATCATTGGTCCTAAGAGTACAGAGTGTAAACTAAAAGATTTGCTAAAAATTTGTAACAGGAAAAGAGCTGTGGTAAACTAGACAAGGTAGATGTTCCAACCTTAAAAATAAAGACAGTTCCAAAAGGAAGTGTATGTATACAACAGACAGGATCAAAACTAGTAGGGGCCAGAGAATGCAATATCACAGTAGCTAGGGAATACTACATTTGCAGTACAAAACATATAAATGGCTTCCTATGGAATGGGAAGGAACCTGTTATTTAGGGTATGTAATATTACCAATAAAATTAACTAAAAAATTACCTGAAGGTAAAATAAGAAATGTCAGGAGAAAGAGAAAATTAGGAAACAGTATTGGTACACTAGATCAATTACAGATCTACAGTCATGGCATAAATGCATCAGAAGCAAAGGGTCTTTATGCTCTGATCAGTGAAGGGTGCTGCACTTATATTCCAGACAAGAGGGAACAAAACGCCACACAGACTGATAATCCATTATTCCAGACAAGACAAAAGCAATAAAGCAACATTTAAGTAAAATACAACTAGTATATGAAAAGTCTAGAAAGACATGGAACAGTGACTGGAGTGTTAAATGGGTTATTTTCAGAATAGTGAAAAACAATTATTGCAGTTTAATTGCTATAGTAGCCATTATTATGTTTTTTTTCAAACACCTCTATTAAATTATCACTTGTGACATAGGCAAATTTATTTTCAAATAAAAGTAATCAAACTATGTTAACAAAACTAACATTATACTTTATATATATATATTGCTATATATCATATAACCTGAGCAATATTACATAATTTATTCAACTCCTGCCTTTTTTTAAAAAAGAAACATCTTTAGTAAACTATCTCTTACTCCATAAGCAATCATACATTTATATAAATGAAAACAAACCACACTGACAATCCTGGTTGCAAGCATTATACATCACTTATAAAATACCCAATCTTTCTCACTAAAACATTACATAGCTCATTTAAGTCTTGCAGCCTTTTAGACCTCATTCCTCCCTTGTATGTACTGTTCCCACAATTCACATTTTTTTCTATGTAGTTTGCTCCTACTCTTTTCTAAAGATCTCAATTCCAGTTGTGTTATCTCTGTTACTATATTCACTGCTTCCAGTATAGTTGGTTTAGATTTTGATTTCCATTTTTTAATAATTGCTTTTTTTGGCAGCCACCATTATTAGACACAGTAAGACCTTACCATGTCTAGGCAATTCCAATTCTGCATGACAGCTCAGGAAAATAATCTCCCTCATCACACCAAGCTGCTCACCCAGCACTTCCGACAGTGCATCCCGCAGGGAATCCTTAAATTCAACTCACCACACTCCCAGAAAATATGTTTCCAGTTTTCTCTTTCTTCCCTTTCACACCTCCAACATTTACTGTCTGCCCGAGGAAAAAATTTCTGGAGTCTACTTGGGGTATAAAAATATCTATGTAAGCATTTCCAGGCCAAAATCCTAAAACTTCTAGATTTGGTTGCATATTTGGAGTACTGTCTGCCCGAGGAAAACATTTCTGGAGTCTACTTGGGGTATAAAAATATCTATGTACACATTTCCAGGCCAAAATCCTAAAACTTCTAGATTTGGTTGCATATTTGAGAGACATACATATATCCTCTCATTGTTTATTTATGAATTGCTTATCTAGTCTCTCTTCCCAATCCTTTTTAACCTCCTCTGATTGATTCTTATAGTTATCATGCAATATTTTATATGGTCTACTAATTATTCCTTTTTTAATGGCAGCTACTGTTGTCGATTCTATTAAAAACTCTGCCAGTACTGGTCTTTCATTTAGGACCACACCATTTCTTTCTCTTTGCCTATACTCTGATATCAATCCCTGATAGGGAAGGCAATCTCCAACCTGCAGCCCAAATAAATTCTTGGCATCTTCCCATTCTATCATCTTTATCTCTCTAGTTATTTGCACCCAATACCTTGGTTCCTTTGCCAGTTTTCTCCAATAAAATCCGACCCCCTCTTATGTGCTGTCTGTATCCCTAATTGTAGTAATCCCTATTGGCAGAATCTCCTTTCTTCATTCCCGTGTTGGCTTAGTTCTTAGAATACTTTCTGCTACTTTATGTATATAATAGTCTACATAATTATTGTTATTCTCCTTAAAGGCCTGCATCCAAAAATCCCAGTCTCTTCTTGTTCCTTGAGCTTCCCCCCTGTTTCATCATCATCCCTTTCCACTTCAAATTATAGTTTTCTGCTTGTACTATGTATAGGAATCTTAACTGTGTAGATCTGAAATACCCCTTAAAATTGGGTAATCCCAATCCGCCCCGTTTTACTGGAGGAATCAGCTTATCCCACTTGACTCTTGATGTCTTCCCCTCCCAGATAAAGTCCTTTAGCTCTTTATTAATTGCTAGCCACAACTTCTCCTCTGGTTGATAAAAATATGCCTCACTTGTGAATATGACTAAATGGACTAAAAACATTTTAACTGCTTGTATCTTACTATCCATATCCATATAACAAAACTTCCATTTTCTCAGTTTTTGTATTATCTTTTTAGTTTCTTCCTACATATCCTTAGCTGCCATACTAGAATCATTTTAATCCATACCCCTAGATATTTCATTATAATGTATATATTATATATAAAAGAATACCCCGTAAATAGGGTATTCCTAAACCAGTTCATGTGTGGGTACATAATTTACTGTTATTGGCTTTGTTTTAGCTTCATTAATTTTGTATCCCAAAAAGATCTGAAACTGTCTCAGAATGTTCCACAACACTGCAATGTCTTTTTCTGGTTTTGTCAGGAACAAAATAATATCATCTGCAAATAAAGCTAGCTTTTCTTGACTATCATACCAATTATATCCTTGAATTTCTGAGCCCCTTATTTTCTTTGCCAATGGTTCTAAATATAATGCAAATAATAAATGGGAAAGAGGACACCCTTGCCTGGTTCCTCCGCTCAAGCAGAAAATACAGACAGGACCCCACCCACTTTAATTTTCGCCTTCAATCCCTCAAACATTCTCCTAATCAACCATATATTTTTTTTTCAGGAAATGCAAATGCTTCCATTAACCTGCACATAAAGTCACAGCTTACTCTGTCAAATGCTTTCTCTGCATCAAGAGCCACCAACAACAATGGCATTTTCTTACATTCTGCTTCCCTCTGGATCATCAATGTTCTGTTAATATTGTCAATTGTTTGCCTCCTCTCCACAAAACCACATTGATCCATATCTATCAGTTTTGGCATTACTTTTGCCATTCTTTTAGCCATTATAAACATGAACACTTTACAATCATGGTTCAGTACTGAAACAGGCCTGTATGAAGCTGGATCTGATATATTCTTACCCTCTTTAAGTATTACAGCAATCACTGCTTTCTTCCAGGATGGTGGCACTTCTCCTACTCTTAAGATACTGTTAAACAAAACATTTGCAGATCTTTATCAGTTTTTTCCTCCTAGCTTCCAAAATTCCCCAGAAATACCACCTACTCCTAGGGACTTTCCTGAAGATTGGCTATACATCACAAGTTTTATCTAATCTCCTCCTATCCTAACTCTTAGTAATTGAGCCTCATCTACCTTTAACCTTGGCATATTTAATTCTTCCATAAACATTTCCATTTGTATATTTTCTTGATTTCCATATTTCTCTGCTTTATACAGACATTCATAGAATTACCAAAGTACTTCTAATACCTCTAAAGGATCTCGTTTCCTTCCTTGTTATATGTTCCCTAAGCTTAGTGACAACTCTTTCTACTGTTTGTTGCCTGAGTCGTTGTCCTTAAAGTTTTTGTGCTCTAGTGTATTTATCAAAAACATTTGTTCAACAGAAATCTTTCTAAACTCTTACATATTATCGAGATAATCCCTTATTTTCTGCCTAGCATTCTGCAGTTGATCCTCTTCTTGTTCTGTAAGACTCCCCCATTCTGCAATACTTTAATATTTGTTAGTCCCTCTAAATAATTATTTTTACTTCTTAACCATAGCGCCCTTTCTTTTATTTCCACCCTATTTTCAACTCCGCCTCAATTTTATCCCACTCTAGTTATATTTTCAGAAGAAATTTCTATCTTCTTTAACAACTCCTAAATAATCTCCACTACCATAGCCATTATTTTGTTGTTCATAATCACATGCATGTGTACAAAACTTTGTATTAAAAAGACTGTCAAACAGGTATCTATTGTTACTAATGCAGGTGGTAAAGAAAGTAACATAACCGACAGAGGCATGATTTTATTGTAAGATTCAAGTTTGATTAAAATTCATATTGAAAATATTTTGGTTTTCAAAATAAAAAGGAGGAATTGATAGAATTGTATAAAATAAGAATGGTTCCCTCATAAGTAATAACATGTTTTTGATAGAAATATATGTGTGTGTGTGTGTGTGTGTGTGTGTGTGTGTGTGTGTGTGTGTGTGTGTATACACATACACACACACACACACACACGTATATATATATATATATATATATATATATATATGTCTGCAATTTGGTAGAACTATTTTCCTTCACAGTAACAGAGGTTTGGTAATCATAATAAGTGTGATATTTTTAGAATTGGCTTAACAGAATTTGCTTGTGTAAAACAACAAGTATTATGCTTCTGAATGTTTTTGTAACAAATGGCATTAATCTGTAGCATAGACTAGATCCAGGCCTGCTGAATCTAGCTTTGTTTGTATAACTTAAGCACTAATCCAGGCATTCTTTAAAGTATTCAATTGTATTTATTACTGCTTGGTAGTAACTTGATTAAAGTGTAGCTATCATTCTAAGTCTTTTGGATTAAGCACTTGGGCTTCAGACCAGTTGTTTTACATTAGGAAGGTTTGTGGCCTGCACTGTGGTGGCAGGACAGGTAGCTTACATCCTTCTAAGTTGGGAACTGCTGATTGAGGGCTCAATGTCTGTTCTTCTAAAAGTGTATTAGTTCTGGTTTAAGCACTTGGGCTTCAGGCCAGTTGTTTTACATTAAGAAAGTTCGTGGTCTGCACTCTTGTGGGAGGAGAGGCTGGACTCTGCCCTTCTGAGCTGGGAATTTCTGGTTAAAGGCTTATAGTGCCTGCATATTTGAACTGTTTCTTACTGAAATTAGTACACCTTGTTTGCTGTAGCATAGACTAGATCCAGGCCTGCTGAATAGAGCTTTGTTTGTATGCTTGTTGTTTGTTTGCTTGTTATTTCCCTGAAACACTAATTCCACCTAAAACGCAGCTTTTCAGCACTTCTGTGGATCCCTCGTGATATCTGCATTGCTTACTGTACTTATTTCCTTGTTTCACTTGAAAGAAAGTTACTGTTTGTCGTTTTTGCATTTAAGTTACCTGGCACTTGCTCACTAAAGCAATTATATAAGTCAGCACTAAAAAATTAAAAGCACTACACACTCACAGACTCCCCTTGAGTACCTTGTTCCTCATTGGCCCTTTTTTTCAATTATAAAGGAATTCCCAATACTATTCTAGCATGTCCAAAGGTCAGTTGTCAATCTCCTCTCCGGTCCAGCTGGTGAATCTGGGAATCTTGAGGCAATGTTACAACTGCCTCATGTACACAGACAACCCTCTCCTCCTCCCAACAAATTCCAACACATGCAACCATATAGCCAAACTGGAGGCTAAGCTCTCTCAACTCAGTACTGGCATAACCAGTCAGGAGGAAAAGGAAATCACACTCACTACGATTCCAGTCTCACATAGACCTACCACGACAGCAAACCAAACACATAAACACACAAAAACATACTCGGAGGCTCTAAATAAAAATCTGCCTAAGCAGCAGAGACCTCCAAAGCAGACACCCAAGTAACCGCTACCCCAAAACAAAACACGTGCAACACATAGCTCACAAAGCCAGTGTACCGAACAGCCACAGCCCTTAAGGCTAAACAACACACCTGATACACTTGTAATAGGTGACTCTATCATCAGGCACACTGACGTCCCGCTCACCAGGCTGAACAAGGAGAAGGTCACGGTGAGCTGCCTGTCGGGCGCTAGGATCCACCACATAACACAAGCACTCAGGTCACTCCAAGACAAGTACAAATATGACACAGTCATTGTCCATGTTGCCCAAATTTTTGTGGCTTACGCCACCCCTTATATGAAAAAATACTGTGCCCATTAGTTTGTTGTGCCTCTGTCCAGCAGTGACACAGAGATGATTCCCGGGGTAAACCTACGATCTCCCATCCACAGGTCAAGATTTCTCTTGAACAGAGCCAGCGAGGTGCTCTGCCTCACATGGACCGGGACTTTATTCCACAGCATAGGGAGTCTCTGAGTGATAAATCTATCCCTCCAGCACGTCCTATTTATATCCATGCTAAGGTTTAAGTCGCTTGCTCTAGTGGTTTTGGTGGATTTGGATTTTTTGAGGTGGAGCATGTCCATTAATTCCGGGTTGGACATGGCCTTGTATGTCAGGCACATGTCACCTCTGAGCAGACGGTATGCGACTGAATAGAGCTGGAGTTTCTTCAATCTGGCAGCATATGACAGATTTTGGAGTCCCTTTATCCTTTTGGTGAGGAACATTTGGGGTCTCTCCAATTGCTGCAGATGTCGGGTAAGATACATCCCGAATGGGGCATTGTACTCGATCATTGGTCTGATAAGTGAAGAGTACAGGGGAACAAAGACCTCACTAGATCTGGATGTGAATCCCTTCATGATCAGGTGGGCAATGTAGAAGGTCTTTCTAACCACTTTAGCAACGTGAGTGTCAAAAGAAAGGCCACTGTCAACCTGGGTCCCCAGGTCCCTGATAACCTCTTCTGTGCTTAGTGGATTGCCACCTATATGGTAGCTTGGGGTTACCTTGTTTTTCCCGAAGGGTATGACTATACATTTTTTGGCGTTTAACTTCAGGCCATGGCTCTGGCACCAGCTATCTGTTTCCGCGGCCCTTCTGAAGGATATCCGTGTCCGATGCACTTTCCACTATGGCGCCCAGTTTGCAGTCGTCTGCAAACTTTGTCAGCCAAAGTCCTCCCATGTTGGCCTGTACTTCTGAGAAGTAGATGCCGAACAACAGGGGGCCAAGGACCGAGCCCTGTGGGACACCACTTGTGACCGGCTTGGAGTCTGACATAGCGCCAGCAACTCTAACCCTGTGGGTTCTGTCCTTAAGCCAGTTTGCAACCCATCTTGTGACATATGGGTTTACATTTAAGCTGGTAAGTTTTTCTACAATACCCGAATATACTCATATTCATAATATCTGTAATATTTTACAGATATTATGATTCAACAGATGAGAACAGGTTGGAAGTATATGTTTGATAATGTGACTTTACACAAATTATTTCCAAAGTGTTTTTAGTTACATATAGAAGGAGTAGATATAGTAGAGATTTTTTGGTTCATAGTTTTTATGTTGTTGTTCTTCTTCTTTCGGCTTTTCCCAGATGGGGGTCGCCACAGCAGAACTCCAGTCCGCTAATGATCGGTTGTAGATTTTTTACGGGTGCCGAGGTGCCAGCTTGACGCCCAACCTTCAACAAAAGCACGCCCACTCTACACATGTTTTTCGAATGCCACTTGACCACAGGGAGGACATGCAGACTCCACACAGAAGGCGCTTCAGCCAAGAATCGAACAGGAAAACCTCTTGCTGTGAGGCAACAATGCTACTGCTGCACCACCGCAGCTTCAAAATTATTATGTTAGTAGACTAAATAAGAACATAGTGTTCATACACAATCCAGGGAAACTTTCCCCTGTGGTTTGTTTTGTAGTTGTCAGATAATTGTTAGATGGTTTTATATGATAAATATTACGAGGTGTGAGGTTGACACAAAGATTTTCATGTGAAACTTTTGCAGTTTTATATGCACTGAGGTGCCGTTACAGGTTAATATAAATAGGTCAAGCTATCAGAAAACGGAAAAGTTGAGTACAAGAACATATTAGGACTATTAGCAGTCACACAGCTATGCATTTTATGCAACACCATAATATAATAGTGTGTCATTAGAGGCTAGAATTTTACAACAGAAAGGGAGGGGTATAATATTAGGGATTATCTTTAGTATAAAAAATGTTTACAGTCTTATGACTTAAATAAAGTGCAGGTAATGATGTTTAACCATACTATTTAAATGAAATATTTTTATTTTTCTGATTTCTTATTAGTTAATTGTATATTGTTTTTTTCAATTATCTTTAACTGATGTATGTTTAAACAAGCAGAAACAGAGGTCGGTGTTGACAATAAATCAAAACCATGACAAGATTTAATAAAATGATGATAAATGATTTTGAGAAAAACCACATGGTAAGTTCTGATCACTTGTAAATACAACTAACTTTCATACACAGCAAAAAAAGATCTGGAGAAGTTTCCTAAGTCACACATCATTCTAGGTAAAAAATGAGGCTTGGTAGCTTGGAGAAATTTTTAGATACTCGGTTAACCAAGTCCTGCCAGTCTTAGTCCTCAATGTGATGAAAATGAAATTCCCAGTCTCAGAACCAATCCTAATGAAAATGTTGCTTATGGAAATCCACCAGCACAATGCTGTTAGGAGACTGCTATCTGACACTCCTGCCTTACAGTGAAATGGAATGAATCACATTCCAAACTCTGTCAAATCTAATGAGATATGCTGATACTAAAAAAAGGCTCCTCTCCTAGACTTCTTAACTGTACTGCATTCAGTTTAATTTATGTTGACACTTTACTAATACTCTCAAGAATGTTGTTCCTTTTAACAGGATAGCTACATCTTTTTTCATTAAAGCCAGCAGCTGAGATTGAATGTGTTAATTTGTAAAGTAAACTCAGGCAGATGAGACCTCCATTTAATATTTCATCCAAAGAAGAGCATCTCAGGAGTGCAGAGGCACACCCTTTATACTACACTACAATGTCAGTATTGGAAAATTAATTCAAGCACCTGGTAGAAATATAGAAAAGCACTTCTTAAATATAGAATATTACAACAAAAAACTTTCTAACAATCTCATATTTTATGCTGAAAAAAACAAAACAAAATAACTTGTTCAGGCTTTTACCTATTCAACACAGCATCAGGAAGTTTACAGAGAAAAGTCAATGAAGTGACGCACACTACCTATCATAAACTGTAGTTTTTCTTTCTTTTTAGCACTGCTTCACTAGGGTCTGACATTGCAGCCCCTTTTGTCACACACAAAACAAAGTCACTCTCCACTCATTAGCAAATAATTCTGGTTTACTCTACCACAGATACATAATAGCAGTTACTAATGACTTAGTGAATTTCAAATGTTTGAATCAGGAATCTTGAAACATAATTCAATGAACTGCAATTCCAAGAATCCACATATCTAAATACCTACATAAAGCGCACTTACAAAAATTTTTCATAATAAACACACCATTTTGTCCCCACCCTCTTACGTAATCATTCTCACATCACCTTGGAGTAAAAACAACAGAAAAATTCAACACTGTAAAACAAAACTGTGCTGCATATACATTTAAGAAACAGCGGTTCCAACCTAATGTAATCAAACAAATGTGAATCACAGAATTCTGTCTTGATGACTACAGTGAAACTTACAGAAGCTTTATACTACTCCTGACATTCCATGATGCAACTGCTACATTAATCTGTTCATACATGCAACAACTGATACGTTAATTTCCATACCAACCATATGCTGTAAAACTTGTGGAATCTGGAACCCATAGATTCTAACACTCCACTTTACCTTTGTTTGAAAGCAATAACAGATAGCCACAGGATATATGAGTAAAGCAGTTGTCAGAGAGTAAATATACACCTACAAAACACAGGAAAGGGAGGGTTTAATCTCCCCTGTGGAGCACTTGACTGCATTCATGGCAAATAAGTCTACAGTCGAGTTACTCAGTCAAGAAACTCAATTACCACTGGCATTTCTTCCCTCATGAAGGCTCCATCATCTGTGACCATGAAGGTATTTCAGCCCTGCAGAAGTTGAAGACCAGGTAAGCTACGATTACAGCACAGGCAGATGAACTGTTTCAAGAGTTGGAGAACGAGGAATCCATTACCATGACAGCGCCAAAAAAAAGGTTGACCATTTGCAAGGCCAGATGTGCAGCAGACAGCTGAGATATTGGCAAAGTGACCTAGATATACTACCAAGAAAGAAGTAGTTGTTGTGGACACAGTACATGGCGACAGCATGGAAAATTTAATCACAGGAGTAGTACCAGCAGGTAATGATGGTATTGTTAACAATAATGTGATATTTTTAAGAACAGCCTGAACACTTTTTATGGGAACAACTGTTTTAGAACACTGGCAGGATAGAAAGCATTAATGCCCATGTTTGAAATATATGTATGTATGTATGTAAACTGAACCGGACCCAGGATAAATATTTAAATGACTTTATTGAGTCCCTTCCAGGAAGTAGCAAAGGAAAATTATTTGACCTTGTTCTGGAGAAAGGTTTTGTGGGCTTAGCTACAGCTAGTAATATTAAGTGTGCATCTGGTTTGATTAGCAGCAATATTAATGCACTAAACTTAACAGCAGAGCCCTTGAACACTTCTGCTCAACTGTGGGTGAACAGTTAGGTCAAAGCAATGAGGATGTCAGGCTTCTTCACATCCTTTTACCTTGAAAAGCAGAGGGCAACTACTGGTGGTATCCTGGTTGGGGGCCAACTAGTAACTGCACATATACCTAATTCTATCAAAGACAAGATACTAAAAGTTGAGTACATAGATATTTTTGAATTAATGGACACTGATGGCATTCAGAGGTTGTTGGAAGCTGAGAAGACTGGAGCAAAAGACCTAACAGCAGCACTAGCAGCACTGGGCAAGGTCAGCAACTACCAGGTGGCAAATCTTGGGATAACTGGTCAGTGGGCTTCCTATTATATGCAGCAGGTATAGTTTAGAGAAGGAGCCGTTGTTGCCTCTGCCTCTCATTTCTTATGTGCTGATGATCAGGAAGGCTCATCATATGGAGGAGCACAGCCTGGCTGGTTTAGGATCATAAGTTTAGGAAGCTTAAAGCTCAAAGAAGGAACTTAAGTGGGACCATAGACACACAGCTACATTGGCTCAACACCATGCCGGAGAGAGCAGGGATCTTTAGTCTTAAAGTGGGGATGTTAACCCAAGAATCTAAGACATGCTGGGCATACAGCACTGGTCGCTGTTTCTGGTCGAACTGTACACTTGCTCGTTCATGGTCCCATTGTTATAAGCCTCACCCTGCTTTCAATTGTAGGCAGAAAATAAAGCAAACCAAGCCAGTAGTCACTAGACCAAGCCTTGATGACAAGGATATCCTGGGAAGTGGCTCCATTTGGGGATTCAGAGTTTTTAGAGCAATACATTACCCCATTAACCTGAAGACATTAGTTAGGGAGCTACAGAATTACCCTGATAAGGAGGTGGATGTAAAACTAAGGCAGAGTTTTCAAACGGGCTTTTCTTTGCATTCTTCTCCCTGTTCAACAATAAATTAGTAAAATTTCAGGTCTACAATTCACAAGGATGAATTTGTCAAGAAGGCAATCAATGAGGAAATTCAGCTAGGAAGGGTTAATCGGCCCATTTAAATCATCACCCTGGGACCTCCTCATGACTTTGCTACCAGGTTTACTACCGAGAAAAATGTGGGTCATTTTAGGCTAATCCATCACCTATCCTACTCACCAGCTGCTTCTGTAAATGACTTCATAGTGAAGGATGATTCAAGGGTCAAATATGCCACGCTGGATGAAACTTCCAAGATTATTAAATCATTCCAAGACTCCTAGCTTGCTAAAATAAACATAAAATCAGCTTTCAGACTCCTCCCCAACAGAAGAGAAGATTGGCCCAGATTAGGATTTTCACTTAATGGGCTCTTGTATTTTTACAGTGCCATGCCTATGGGATGCAACTGCACGTGTGCCACTTTTGAGCTGTTCACCTCTTCAATACAAGTGTTTTAAGAGTGCAGAGTGACAACAGCAACAGAGGTGCATTAACTGAATGATTTCCTAATTGCAGGTGAAGGAAAAAATAGCATCCAATGGGGTTTAGACATTTTCATGGAGCTGTGCTCAGAACTAGGGATCCCACTGGCAAATGACAAGCTATTGGGTCCTGCAAGATGCATCACTTTTCTAGGTATAGAAACTGACATACCTTCTAAAGCATTTAGGTTACCAGAGGATAAAATCAAGAAGTTATCAGGTGAGACAGAAGCATTTTTAGCCAGCAGAAAGTTCTGAGTGAGCCAAGTTACGTCCCTACTTGCTACACTCACTTTTGCTTACAGGGTGGTCCGGGCAGGCAGGACCTTTACAAGAGGTCTAGCAGATTTACTGAAAGGGGCAAAAAGGAAGCATCACTGAGTTTGCCCTTCTAGGAGGTTAAAAGATGATTTAAGGCTGTGGAGTTTTTTTATGAGACAGTTTGATGGAGTACCATAAGGCAGGATGAATGGCTCTCTGAAGATGCCCCGAATCTACTCACTGATGGAGCAGCCAGAACAGGGATGGAGGCTTCCTTGCAGGAAGGTGGTTTGTGGCACCATGGCCCTCTTGGTGGCTTCCTGCAGTATTAAAGGACATCGCCTTCTCAAAGAAATTCCCCATTTTGGTGGAAATTTACATTTGGAAGGATGAGCTAAAGAATAAAAAGATCATTCTCAAATCTGACAATAAGGCAGCAGGACACATCTTGAATAAGAAAACAACTCGACCACGCATAATTCAGTTGTTAGACAGCTCATTTTACTCTCAGTAGCACTATATCTTTTAGTTGTGAACATATCTCTGGCAAAGAGAATTCTACAGCTGACAGCATTTCACACATGCAGTTCCACAGGTTCCATTCCTTGGCTCCAGAGGCACAGCAACAGCCCACACAAATAGCACAACAGTTATGGCTCCTGAGAGAAGACCGATACTCACCCAGGCATTAGCCACAATGAAAGTCAACACAAAGGCAGCCTATTGCTCAGGAGTCCAGAACTTTATAAAGTATTACAGAGCACTACACCAGGTTGACAGAAACTGGCCACCCAACTTAGTCTTCCATTTTTTAGTGCACAGATACATAAGGGGAGAATTCTCCCTCATCCCTATAGCTTCAAACAGCTGCTTTATAATGGTTGGCTCGCTGTTTAAACCTAGCCCTGGTTACTAAACAATGGTCTATTGAATTGATGATAAAGGGTTAGGCGAACCTGAAAGCTGGTTTGAAAGAAGCTAGAAAACCGTTAGGGCTACATTTGCTCCCTATTTTAATTAAAGGTTTAACAGTCTTGGTCAATGATGATCATTCACTGTGCTTTTAGGCTTTCTAATTTACATGGATGTATGCAGCTATACTCATGTTCAATGAGGTGGCCAACAACTTGTATTGGGGAATGTGAAGATCATGCACATGCATGTTATTATATGGCTCTCCAAGTCTAAGACTGATCAAATGGGTAGGGAAGGTTGGATTTACAAAGATTTAATTAAAAAGGGAAGGCAGTCAGTCTGTGGAGGGCAAAGCCTCCCACTTGGGTGGGTTTGATTTAGTGTGGTGTATGTTCCAGAGTGCTAGTGGGTGACTGGTTCCTAACCATGGGAAAAAAATCCATGCTTCGCTGAACTGAATTTCGCTGTTTATCGTTCCTTGAATATGTATTTGATGAAAACATATTTTGATTAAATAATATAGACCCTCATATGATATGGTTTTGTTGTTTTGTTAATTAAAGGTTTTTCAAAGCTAATGAATTATCTTATTAATATATCATAATAAACAGTCACATCTGAACATGGCTTGGTGTTTATTTTGTTTGGAAGAACATCATGGCTCTTACTGACAAGCAAGATTATGCTTTTGGCAATTCACAACACAGGCTAAGTTATGAAAAAAAAAACTTATAAACAACAAAATAATTCATTGTCAATATGTGCATGGGTCTAGGTGTAAAGTAAACCTTTGATTATTATTTATTTATTTTTTATAATAATGTTCTGAGCCTTCAGTAAAAAGGCTTTATTCCTAATAAACAAATGGTTTTAGTTAAGGCAAGTTCCATTTACCCTTCCCTGAAATAATTCATACAAAAGCTGCTACAAAAATAGGCCAATCTTCATGCAAAAAAAAAATCACATTTATTTATAAGCAAACGATATTTTCCAACCATTATATGCCCCTTGCTAAAAAGTTTAAACTCAACCTTTTTCAGAAAAGATAAAAGCAAGACATACAGTAAGAAATGCAGAAAAGGTAACGCCGTGATGTTATGATATGCACTCAAATCACATAAAAAATTCATATATTTTACCATTTTACTACCACAATGAAATAAAGAGGTGTACAAACACTGTTATATACCAATAGGGCTTATACACCATGAATAAAGCCGTCTGATTTAGTAATCGTTAGCTTTAGATAATTTAATCATCAAAAGAACTATCATGCAGATTAAGGAGAAGAACATACCGCTCTAACAAGGCTTGGTAGTCCCCATTCTGTACTTAGCAACCGATGGCTGTGTAATCTGCCTTGACCATCAAGACTTCTGTTCAGAACGTCAACTCCTACCACACTCGGATTCATTGGATTTGGGTATTTTCTCATAGCAGCATTGATGACAGTTTCCCAAGGATGGCTGAAATAAAATAAAGGAAGTTCATCAATATCCACCATGCCTGGTCAGTTATAATTTGCTTGCTAAAGCATAGCACTGCTGTTTCTCTCAGGTAGTTTCTTCATCTAGTATATCCACAAAACCAATGGAGAAAGTCAGCCTGTCATCATTTCCACTTCCCCCCACTCTTCTAACTCTTGACAGCTAACCATTAACTGCCACCACCAACTCTCTTCTCTCCTATTCACCAGGTCTATCAAACCCAGGGACAGTTAGGGGATCAAAGATGCTGGTGCATCTTCATACTGTTGCTGGACAGTGTGCCATATCTCCCACTACCCCACAGCAGTCTTGCGAGCTCCACAATCGCTGCCTTTGGAAGCTTTTGCACATGCACTAACTCCCAACAAGCAGTATACAGCTTGCAGCATGGAGCTTACCAGGCTTCTAATGCTGTTATCACAGGCAGCCTAGTCAGTTTCCCTCCCCAGTACGTCTGAGTCAGCATCAGCAACCTACTCCCATCCTCCCCTCTTGCAGTACACCAACTGCCCATCCTTATAGCTGAACATGGCTTGTCTGGGGCACAGTCAGGGCTTTAACCCTTGGTGCTACAGTATCAGACATTTCCACATGATTTATTATTTTTCAAGTATCAAAAAGCACTGCTTAATACTACATTAAACAGGTGTCAACAAGCTGTGTGCTAGCAAAGTTATCACAAAAGTATGTCAGGCATCACCAAAGAAAAAGTTTAAAATAATTACAGCTAAAACAGCTATAATGAAGCAGTCAAACTATTCAAAAAGCTAAAGGCAAATGCACGGAGGCACACATTCAGTTTACCAGACTACACGATGAATTCCTGGATTCATCAGATCATTTCCATACTGGCCGAGTCACAAAGGTACAAATACAAATTAACATGAATGTGGTATTTACTACCAAATGAAACAAAGTCAGACTGCAAATCTCAGGAAAAAAGCAGGTTTTTTGGAACTACTGTGTTTAATGTACAGCAAACTGTTTTCAAGATATTAGTATTTTCACAGTTCCACTTAATTTGTCTAGTGTCATGGCACTAGACAACCTGAAATGAGGGGGGAATGGCAGACACATGAAAATAACAAATAAACATGATTGCAGTGAAAAAAAAACTGCTGCTATGCAACAACACAATAGCAGTCATAGAACGAATGTTATAGCACAAGCAGTATCAATAGTCATATCTCTCAAATGCTATTACCTGGGCCCTGAGATTAAGCCTTGCACAAACTTACTGATTTTATGTGTACACTTACACCTATTTAAAAGCACATATATCATTAAACCACTAAAAGCTTGTGCAATGGGGGCGTGGCCAAGATGGCAAGCAGTTAACAGCCCAAGAATGTTGCTCTGCTTCTCCTATACATTTTTAATAGGATTTTTTTTTTTTTATTTCAGTAAAAAAACTTTTAAAAAGGTGAAATAAAGAATTGGAAACTATTTGAGACTGGTGAAAAAAATCCACTCTTTTTTTAAATTTTCCTGTCAAAACATCAGCTTGAAAATATCAAATGAAAATGAGCCATTCTAAGGCAACATTTGAAGAAGTCATTGTGATAAAAGAGCTACAATGATCAATAGTATTCAGGACTTATCAGTAAAATTGGATAAACAAGACTCTACGGTAGACTCAATCAAAGAAGACTGTAAAAACAGGCAGAATTAATAAATGAAGTAGTTAAACAGCAAAAACTTCAGATGTCTGCCATGAAAGACTCGCTGATTTAGATGGTAGACTGACTGCTGACAGAAGGAGGAAGTAACATTAAATTCATTTTAAAACAAAACAAGTTCCTGGTGAAGACAGATGATCTTAAGAACATGGCAAGAATAAACAATATCAGGATAGATGTAGTGCCTGAGAAGCAAGAGGTAGAAATAGTGTAAACTTTTTAACTACTCGGATTCCAAAAACGTTAAACCTCCTTGAAGCCCTATCATACGGTATAGAGAGGGCACACATATCCATTGAAACAACAAATTCAAACAAGAAAACCTCAAATCCAAGATCCATAATAGTGAAATTAATTTCCAGTCAGGACAAAGACTTAGTTCTAAAAACTGCCTGGTCTGCATCACCCATCAAAATAGGTGATAACCTTGTCAGATATGACAATGACATTTCTTCTTTACTTGTCTCAAAAAGGAAAGTATGTACTCCCTTGTTGAAAAGTCTAAACAAATCTGAAATAAAAACACATCTAGTTTACCCAGCAAAATTTTAAGACGTTTCTTGCCAGAAGGAAGAAAAGCATTTGAAAACATAGAAGATACTGTTTCTTCTGTACTGAAAAACAACTTATTTAATCCCACTGAAGAAATGGAGTGGACTTCATCTCTGAAAAGACATGCTACAAGAAATTAATGGGACAGTAAATGGAAAAAAGAAAAAAAACTCATGGGCAAATGAGAATACTACATGATGTTGTACAATGCATGGTTTTATATTACCTTTCTGAATGAATTTCATCAAAATGCAAAACTTTTCATCTTTTCATTTTTTCATATTAAAATATAGTTTCAGTAAGCAATAATGTCCTGCTTATTGATCTGATTCTCCACTAGAAGGGAGTAAAAGTATAAGTAATAGTTACATTAATAATCTGAAATAAATAATCTGAGTTTAAACAACTGATTAAAGTTTTATACTTAACCTTATTTAAATATCAGTAAGAAGATATACAAGTAATGATAATTAGTCTGGGTTTGATGTACAGTGAAAATTTTACTTAAAACAATTTACTAAAAGAAAGAAAAATGTGCAGATATGTTCTGTCATGGTTTGCTGTTAAATTTAAACATTTACATGATCAACAGCAGTCTTACTAAATGTTGGGGAAATGCTTAAATAACATGTACGTAATGAATACTACTTTAAATGGGGCTTATCTGAATTATTTTCTTTATTTCTTCACTAAAACTGTTAAAGTGTCTTTTTTTACATAGTTCATTGATACCCCAGAGTGATAGTGAGCCCTTTCAACTTTTTATCATCTTTTACTTCATTTTCCCACCTGAAAGTCTAAAAGTGTTTCAAAAGTGTTTTTCTTAATAGCACAAGCTTATCTGAGTTTCCACAGTAGCCTGGTTTCATTCTGAACAGCTCATGAGAAAGGAACTCTTACCCTCCCCTAAAAAGTATAAATAAATGTCAACAACAATATAAATAAACAATGGCATTCCATAATCAAAAATAAAAACATAAAGCCATAGGGGAGGTTGAGAGTTTTTATTGGTGAAATACCGTGGTGTGCCATGTGATTCTTTGCGTCGTACCGGCATGGGAGTTTTGTTGTTTCTTATTGGGTGGTGGTTTGATCAATTGGACTTTTGCTACTGTTTGTTGATATGCAATTTTGTCATTGACGTGGTCTGAAGAGGCAACTGTGGAATTGCAGGAGCACTTGCCTTTTTGTGATTGGAGATTAATTTTAGGTCTGTTTACAGTGATTTTTTTTTTTTTTGCGTTGTCTTGCTCCAGTTGTGTTTCCGTGGGGTTTGGCCTTTTTTTTCACTGCTCGATATTATCTTGATTCACCACACATTTAATTGCCCAAGGTGTCATTTCTACCTGTGGTTAAACTTTGTAAGTAATGAGAAGGCAACTGTTGAAATGTAGATGTCCATTGGAAAACGTGGGTTTTCTGTAAATGTCAAGCATGGAGAAATCTTGAAGAGTGGATGGGAAATGGAAAATTCACCCCAGGGGTCACTCCAATGGCTTTACTCAACAGAGGCACTGGGAACTAAGGTTGGGTGGCACGATGCCAGGGTAATCCTATGGGCTAGGCTTGTAAAGGCTCCAGGGCCATTAGCCTAGTACACACCTATGAACCTATGACCTCTAACTCCTCCAGAAACAGGAAATGAAAAGAAGTTTTGAATGGAACATTAAAACAGACATTATTGGAAGGTTTTGAAGACTTCTTTACATTAATCATTGAGTTTAGAAATTATTTTGTAAGTTAAAACATGCTTTTTAATTTTAAACTCAATATTACTACTTGAGTTAAAACAGAGAAGCTTCTCTTCTAAGAAAACTTATGATAAGAACTGCAAGGGGAGGAGATGAAAAAAACATGATATACAAGGGAAAAGATCTCTGAAGGTGGACTACTCAAAATCAACCATATAATGTTGCTCTGAAGGATTATGTGAATGATTCATTAATAAGGTCAGCATACATTTTAAGTTACAGAAAGTTTTATTCATTTTTGAATACACAGAGCATCCCCGCCCTCATTTAAACAGAAACTTTACTGAGGTTTAAAACAGCTGTAAAAATAAACTGCTGCATGACTTCTTTTTTTATAAAATATTAAACAAAGTATAAGCTGTTAGTAAATTTATGTTATTTTTCATTCAAACAACGTAACAGGTTTTATAGCAACAACCAAAGAGAAAAATTATTCAGGATAAAATCAAAGAAAAATAAATGAACTTTTGAGAAAAGAATTTATTTTTATATTAAAATTTGAAACCTTATTCCCTAAAGATTTAAATAATGAGTGCAATTGGAGATGTATAATCTGATTGGTTATAACTGACTTTAATTATTTTATTGTTCTTAATGATTTAATTGATTCTTAAGTGTATTTAAATATTTGTGCTTGTGTACATGATTACACTCTGTAAAAACGTTTCAGCCGAGTTGCTAGAGAAGTTTGTGTAATAAAGTCTTTTGATTTTATTCCTGGCCATCTTTTATGTTGTTGCTGCTAATGTAACAGGCTTTGTTTTGTTTTTTTTTTTAAGTAAGCAACATTACAGCTTTCTAACAGACTCCTCAAAAGCCTATTCTATATTATGTCATGATGACTACTAGATGTGAGTGTGTATGTTTATGCTTGGATGCTTACATTTGATTGCAACTATATGGAGAAGGCGATGTTTAGATACATATATGTATGTGGTCATGTAGCTCTGTGGAGAGAAGTGTACAGTTCTGTATGACAGAGTGGAGCTGAAGGGAGAGTGCACACATAACCCTGAAATCCCTTGTTACTATAGCTTGCATAAAAATAAATAACATTTTAACCTACTGACAACATACATATGCAATACGGCTGCCTACAGTCGATTAAATGTAAGCACAGGCAATTAAATTAAGTTTATCTCACCAAAAGGCTAACACAGACAGTAATAAAGATAACACTTATTTCAGACACTTTATATTGGTGTGCTTGATAACACTGACATGAACAGCAAGCTTTTGTACACAATATACAAAACTACGTAAGTAAAAGTTTATCCCACATACCCTAAATAACAGTTCGGCAAGAAGTTATAATATTCAATGCAGTATACTATGTATATAGTTATTAGTTATTTTGTAGATAGAATATTTAAAAGTCTTAAAATTAGGGGAACTGTGTTTTAAGAAAGTAATGACTAACATATTTGTAAGTAAGTAATATGAACACGGTTACAAAAAATAAGACAACTGTTATAAGTACGGTGGCTTCCTATCTCAAATGTGATTTTACAAGATTAAACTAATTGCTTAGTTCTCTGTTATGTTTGTTAGAAGCATAACTTATACAGTTAGAGTGTATTCTATTTTATTCATGTTTTATTATATCTACATAAGCAGTAGGAAAGATTTGTGATTAGGCAGAGCTATGGGTTTGTTAGTGTGATTTGTATGAAATTTTCATCAAACCAGGATTTTTTATTCCATGTTAGAAAATTAAAATGTTTTAACGTAGATTTTTTAATACTAGTTTTAGAATGTTTGTCCATAACAATTTGTACACATATAAGATCTGTATTCATTCTACTAAACCAGTGTTCATTAGTGTTTAAACCATTTGTTCTCAAAAGATGCCAAAATAGAAATGTATTTCATTAAATGTTAATGGGTTGAATGAGAAGTTATGTACCTACCATAACGTTCCATGTTAGTTGTCTTCTCTCGCCTTCTTTCTTGCTTGATGGGTTCGGAGCCTATCCTCGGCTCCGACTCGGCACTTGCTAAGCTCGAGAGTCACTTTTACCAGCTCGAGGCAGCCCCATATCCCATGATGCAAGGCGGTAAGTACCCAGATCTCGTTTGATGACAAAGGGCAATAGCACCAAGCATAAATACTTCCCAAAGGAAGAAGGAAAGTCTACAGGATGGAAGAAGGACCAGCTCTGAATGGTCATAAGCATAATAATTCCTTGTAGAAAAAGGTCTGTCCAGGCCTGGGGGAAGGAGGGAGGGTCGCAAGAAAGAAGGCGAGAGAAGACAACTAACATGGAACGTTATGGTAGGTACATAACTTCTCAATGTTAAGTTGTCAATCTCGCCTTCATTCTTGCTTGATGGGACCGTCCTAGCACCTCTATCCTGGGTGGCTCAATGGAACAGACTCTTGAGGACTGTAGAGCCAAAACTGGCTCTGTCCCTGGAGGCCAAGTCCAATTTGTAATGGGAAACAAAAGTATGAGGAGTGGCCCAAGTGGCCGCTGCACAAATAGTGTCTAAAGGAAGTCTAGCTTGAAAAGCTGTAGAAGTAGCTAAGCTTCTAGTTGAATGTGCTTTAGGTTTTGAGCACAGCTGTTTTCCCCTGAGCCGATAAATTTCAGAGATGACAGAAGAAAGCCATCTAGATAAGGTCACTTTAGAGACAGGAAGGCCTTTCTTGTTATCAGCATAGGAAACAAAGAGTTGATCGGATTTCCTAAATTGTTTAGTTCTGTCCAAATAATATCTGAGTTGGCGGTGGACATCAAGATAATGTAGTTTTTGTTCGATCTGTTTGAATAGTTTGGAAAAATACAGGAGATCAATGGATTGATTCAAATTAGTCTTTGCGGAGGCCTTAGGGAAAAGGTCGGATTAGTTCTCAATGATACTCTGTCTTTGTGAAAGACCAAATAGGGGGGTCGAACCGATAGAGCATGAAGTTCAGACACCCTCCTGGCCGATGTAATAGCTACTAGGAATAAGGTTTTCCAAGAAAGAAATTTTAGGGAGCAAGAAACAGCTGGCTCGAAGGGGGGAAGAATCAAGGATGTCAGCACTAAATTTAGATCCCATTGAGGAGGAGGATTCCTGATTGGAGGCTTCAGGAGGAAAATTCCTTTCAAGAAGGCTCTACAAAGCCTATGGGACATAATATTGTGATCTGCAATCCCAACATGAAAGTTTGAGATAGCAGCCAATTGAACTCTAACTGTGGAAGAAGAGGAGCCTGCATGAAAAATCTCCGCTAAGAAGTCCAAAACTGCCTGAACTGGGGCAATGAAGGGATCAATATTTTTGGCTTTAGCCCAATAAGAGAAACGTTTCCATTTGCTTGTATAAATCCTCCTGGTAGAGGATTTTAAAGAAGCTACTACGATGTCTCTAACAGGGTTAGAGATCAAAGGAAGCCTGGCTAAGGAAGGAAGTGGAGCAACCATGCTGTGAGTTTGAGAGAAGGGATAGACCGGTGCAGCTGACCGGATAGGTGAATCAGAAGATCTGGCACTGGGTCCAGATGCCACGGCTGCACCAAAAGGTGATGATGGAGGAACGGAAACCAAATTTGTTGAGGCCAATAAGGAGCAATGAGAATCATTTTGGCTCTCAAAACGGTTGATAACTTGAGGGATCAGGGGAAAAGGAGGAAAGACATAAAGAAGTCCCTGGGGCCAATCCTGGGTCAGAGCGTCTCTGGGGGGATGGCCTGACAGAGGGAAGAGAGAGAAGAAGTCTGGGCATTTGCTGTTTTGAGGAGTAGCAAAAAGATTGCAACATGGGCGACCCCATTCCAGAAATATCTCTTCCACTATAGATTGCTTGAGAGACCACTCGTGAGGCATGAGAATAGCTCTGCTCAATCTGTCCGCTAAAATGTTGGTTTTCCCAGGGATGTGCATTGCTACCAGAAACCGATGAGAGGAGATCGCCCATTGCCAAAGTCTGAGAGCTTCTCGACACAAGGGGTAGGACTTGGTTCCGCCCTGTTTGTTGATATACCAAACTACAGACATGTTGTCTGTGTGGACTGCAATTGTCCCTACAGGAAGAAAGTCGTTGAGGGCTTGCAACGTTAAAAGCACTGCTCTCATCTCTAGGACATTTATGTGCAGGTGGTACTCGAGCGGTTGCCACGTCCCATGAACCATCCTGCCCTGATAATGCCCCCACCCGATCAGGGAGGCATCCGTGGTGACAGTGGCTACCGGGATGGGGTACAAAGTGTCTGCCTTGGTGAATCTGGGGAGAAGTGATCCACCAAGCAAGATGATTTCTGCAAATCTGTGTCACCAGAATTTGGTGACGCATTGGAAGTTGTTGGTAAGACCACTGAGTGAACAACATCCACTGAAGAAGGCGCATGTAGAAGCGAGCCAGGGGAAGAAGAGTAATGGCCGCAGCCATGAGGCCTAATACCTTTAGAACCATTCTGGCCTGTACTTTCTTGTTGGCTAGAATGATCCTGACATGACTTTGAATGTCTGAAACTCTTTGGTCTGTAAGGGTAGCTGACATCTGAACAGTGTTTAAGTTTGCGCCTATGAAAGTAATAGACTGGCAGGGCAATAAGGATGACTTTTCAAGTTGATCGAGATGCCCAAATGAGAACAAAGATTTATTGTGTAATCCCTGGCTTGAACAAGCTGATGCCTGGTGGTGGCTGACAGGAGCCAGTCGTCGAGATACGGAAACACCTGGAATCCTTGACGTCTCAGGTGAGCCATGACCACTGCCATGCATTTGGTGAACACTCTGGGGGCTGTGGTGAGACCAAAGGGCAGGGCTCTGAACTGGAAATGACTGGACCCCAGCCGAAAGCGGAGAAATCTCCTGGAGCGTCTGTGAATTTTTATGTGATAGTACGCATCCTGAAGATCTATTGAGCACATCCAGTTGTCCTTCTGCAAGAAGGGCAGAATCGACTGAAGAGTGACCATTCGGAATCTTGTCTTCCTCACAGACTTGTTGAGTCTGCTGAGATCCAATATTGGTCTCCAGTCTCCCGTCTTTTTGGGGACCAAAAAGAACCTTGAGTAGATTCCGGGCTCTGAATGGTCTGTTGTAACTGCTTGAGTGGCTCTTTTTTGCAGTAGTTTTGAGACTTCTAACTCTGCAATTTCCCTTAGACCGGGTGGTACATCTGGAAGGGAATTTGAGGGATAGAAAGGACTTTCCTCGAAAGGAATTTTGTAACCCTCGGATATGATCGACTGTACCCATCTGTCTTGAGTGAGAGAACGCCAGGCTTCTGGGTACAGCGATAGTCTTCCCCCGACTGCCTCCAAGGAGGGACAGCCGGGCAACATCTCAGGGATGCTGAAAGGGCTTGTCAGAGAGAGACTCTCTGTTTCCCTGGTTTTGTGGACCCCTCTGCCTCTAGAGCGGCGTCTGTTGTTGTTACCCCCTCTGCCTCTAGGGGTAAACTGACCACGTGAATTAGGTGTGACTCCTTGGGATTTGCGGAAACACATTTTGCCACCCTTCTGTCCTTTGGGATAAGGTCTAGAAGGGGTGGAAAAACGGACTCCTACGGCAGAAAGAGTTTTGCTGTCCTGCTCACACCTGGTCAACGTTTCCTTCACTTGAGGGCCAAACAAAGCTGACTCATCAAAGGGAGAGTTTGTGAAGGACGCCTTAAAGGGATCTGCAAAATTACATAGCCGCATCCAGGCTTGGCGTCTAAGAGCCACACCTGTACCTGCGGCCCTACTCGCTCCATCAGCAGCATATGATATCAGCCGCATGGAGGAGTTTGCAATGGAGTTAAGGGTTCCTAGCTGCGAAGCAATTTTTTCCTGAGCCCCTGCAGCTGTAGGATCCTGCACAACTTCACCTAGCTCCTTAAGGATATCCGTTTGGAGTCTGGTGAAGTGACATAGGTAGTTCAGCGAACGCATAGCAAAGGTCGCTGAAGAAAACATCCGCTTACCATATCTATCCATGGTCCTAGAGTCCTTATTAGGAGGATGGACAGGTACGGAAGGATCTGCAAGTTCCTTCTTGGTGGCAGCCGCCACCACCATGGCATCAGCAGGGACACCTTTTGTAAGGAATTGCTTGTCCGACGGGGCAGTAATAAATTTAGAAGGCCTCCTAGGGACTGGCTCTACAGAGTCAGGAGCAGCCCACGCCTTTCGAGCAATAACCTGCATAAGGGGTCGAAGGCGGAGACACCCAGGAGGTGGAGGGCCGAGATCCAAACGCCTCCAGGTATACTGACTCATCCTCAGAGGGATTATTGGTGGGCCAGTTTCCCTCTGTCTAAGGAGTTCTAGGATGTCTGAGAAGGAGACATCCTCAGGGGGGATCTTGGGGATCCCTCTGACTCATCTAAGTCAGTATCTGAAGTGATAGACTCGGGGGAGTCTACGTGTTTCCTCTTACATGTCCTCTTCCGCGGAGGATCTCCCGACAAATCAGGAGAATCCTCGGAAGAGGGGGATATTCCCAGTGGGGAAACCTGAGGCGGAGGATCTCTGGGTCCTGGAGCAAGAGAAGTGGCAGAGATGTCAACAGGCACCATAGAGGGAGGAGCTAAGGGAACAGACTGCTGGCTGAGACCAGTGGCCAGCACACTCTTCATCACCTCGAAGGCTCCCCTCCCAGGGAGGTCCGAGAGAACCCGCTCCGAAGAACTAGGAACTCCAGGACCCACCGAAAAGGAAGGCTCCGAGGCAGATGTCGGAGCCGAGCTCACCAAGGCCGAGGCTCCAAGGGGAAGAGCGGGTTCGGACAAGGGTCCGATGCCACTCACCCCCTCGGAGGAGACCAGGGAAGCCCGGCCACCGAATCCCTCTAAGGAAGGTCTCGAAGAGGAGATAAGAGTAGAGGCTGAAGGAGCAGAAGGGGGTCTCTGTCCCTCAGCCGTAGCAGAAACCATTCCCGAAGACTCCAACTCCAAACTCTGGGGTAGAGTCGAAGGAGGAACTGCAATGGGGTGTGGACTAATAGTCGTCTGCTGAGACGGACTATGTAGCATTTGGGCCAGTGCCTGTGACTTTAGTAATCTAATGACCACTCTCTCCAAATCATGGTCAGAAAGCCTGGATGACCTAGAAGATCGGCTCCGATGGCTCCGCTCCGAGAGGAGAGGCGAAGCCGGAGCCGAAAGTATCGGCTCCAAGGAAGGGGACCTAGACCTCTTCCTCGAAGGAACCATCGGAGCCGATGAAACCACAGAAACTGTCGGAGCCGACAACTTATCGGCACCGACAGGTAGCTTCGATGCATCGGCTCCAGCCGGAGCCGATACGGCCATAAAAGTAAGGGTGTCGGAGCCGATTGGAGCCGACACCGATGCCTGGGCCACATGGTGGTTGGAACCGATCAGAGATCAGAGCCGACACCGAAGTGGTCGAACCAGAGTCGGTGGTTTAGGTAACCCAGAATCGGCTCCAGCCGGAGCCGATCTCGACTCTGAATGAGTCGGAGCCGAGGCCACAGGCTTGGACACAGAAGCCAGGGCCTTGAAAGACTTAGAAGTCTTAGATGGGGCCGACTTAGCCGGAGAGCCCTCCGACTTAAGAAGGCCCCTCAAAATCAATTTATTTCTTCTTTCCTGCAGGACTCTCTGGCTAAAAGAATGACATATAGCACAGGAATCCTGCAGGTGAAGAGGCCCCAAGCAGTAAAGGCAAGAAGTGTGACCGTCTGTCAGAGACATCTTCTGACAGCACGAGTCACACTTCTTAAAGCCTGAGACCCTTTCCTTAGACATGGTGAAAAAACACACACACACCAGTCCAAGAAATTAAATTAAATTAAATATACCAAAAGGTATCAATAACAGACACACACACACACCCTAACAAGGGGGGGGGGGGGATGTTATAAGTCTGACTAAAAGTTATAAGGAGACAGGGAAAATTTCTGTCAGAAAGGGACTAAAACTATGTTAAAACTAATAAAATTAAGGTTTTTTGAAGAAAGGGGCTAAAATAGAAATGTAACAATTCACTTACCAGGAGCTGGTAAAAGGAGGACCTCATCAGCGAAGCGGCAAACGAGATCTGGGTACTTACCGCCTTGCATCATGGGATATGGGGCTGCCTCGAGCTGGTAAAAGTGACTCTCGAGCTTAGCAAGTGCCGAGTCGGAGCCGAGGATCGGCTCCGAACCCATCAAGCAAGAATGAAGGCGAGATTGACAACTTAACATCAACTCTTTAAAAAGAAACTCTTTAATAAGTATTTAACAAACATTACATAAAGCAGATATTGTCTTCTTGCAAGAAACATCTTTTGACTGAAGATTTAGGCAGTTGCAAATAAAAGACTATTTAATTCTAGTATGTTCTCATTTTAGTTTGAAAAGAAGAGGTATTTATATCCTTTGGAAGAAAACACTAGGTTTACCTAAAATAGTTGGCACTTATTCTGATAAGAATAGTATGCTGGGACTAGTGGTAATAGAAAGAAATAAAAATAATTGCACTCTCTTAAATACTTATTGGCTTCTTGGAATAGTATCTAAAGTAGCCAAGAAGTATCTAGACATTTTGACATTATATTCAAAAGGAAATGTTGTGATAGCCAGAGACTTTAATTGTATTTTATCAAGCAAAGACACCACTAGTGAGAAAAGAGTCTCTATCTTCTACAGCAAAAAAATTAAACCACTATACAGGTTTAATGAATATAAGGAATATTTTAGACTTAAAACTATAAAGCTCTTTAAAATATACACACTATTCCTTCAGACATGGAACACTAATATTGATAAAGTGTTTATATCAAATGAGCTTTAGTTAAAAACAGAAAATGTATTAATAGTCTCATGCACTTTGTCTGACCATAATCCCATTACATGCACTCTAACCTTTAGCTCAAATATGTTAATTCATTGTCAAAGGTTACCTGCACGCATAATTAAAATAAAAGGTTTTAGTGACTGGTCTTTGAGAGAAACTAATCAATTCATGGAATTTAATAATAATGGGGATATGATATATGCTATATTATGGGACACCATAAAAGCCTATTTATTTGGTAAAGTTAAACACTGGTATATATATATATATATATATATATATATATATATATATGTAAAAAGAAAGAATGGGACACGGACTTGATTAATTTATCTATATAAGATTGCAGAGCAAAGTTAAACTTAAAGCCCAATGACAAGGCTACAAGTATGGAGTTAAAAAAGTTGAATCAGGAATATCAGGAAATACTTCAACACAAGATCTCAATCTGGAAAAAAAATTAGACTACAGTCTTATTCAGTAAACCCAAAGAATCTACATAGAATATAGCTATTAGATCAAAAATATGAGACACAAAATCCGTTGAAAACCAGTCTCAACTAAAAATCAACACAACCAAAAACTGGAACCAAACTGAAAACTAAAGGGTAACTTTAGCGTACCAAAAAATACTTTATTCAACACTTTTGTCATAAAACTTCTTCAGAATACAAAAAAATCAAAAACAATTTGTTTAAATAAATAATACCAACCAACTGAAACAATTATGTTAATTATAGTTACTTAAAGAATAAAACATGTTTTTAAAAGAAACAAAACTTTGTTTATTTAAATGCACTCTATGATTTATTTTTAAAAAAACATTTAATGTTAACAATATCCTTCAGTCTTAGATTCTTGTCTGAGTTTAATTACATTTGCCACAAGACCTCTTTTTGCTCCAAATAATTCTTAAAATCACCACTCCTCAAATCTACCAGACCTTGTTCCAGGACTGAAAAAAGAAACTTTTTATAACTTTGACACTGTTGTGTGTGCTTAAAAAATGCATTTCTGTTATCCTTCTTTTTGATACTGTATAAATGTTCCCTAACCCTTACATTCAGAGCCTAAAAAAAAAAAAAAAAAAAAAAAAAAAAAAAAAAAATTAAGCTTATTTCCTGCCTTTCTTGTTAAGTGGTACAGACTATTTGTAGGCTTCTGAGCCCCCAAGCCCTTCTGTGTTTGAGGGAAGCCTTCTAGCTTGTTTATTTCTTATAACTAGCCAGTTTTCTAGTTTCAGCACTCAAATCTGTTTCTTTGATCTCAGCACTTGTTCAGAAAAAAAAAAAAAAAAATTTCATCTGCTTTTTACTGTACTTGTGTTTTTACCTACTTCTTTTTACTTTTGCATCATCTTAAAATACTCAATTGTATTTATTACTGCTTGGTGTAACTCATTCTAAGCCTTTTGGTTTAAACACTTGGGCTTCGGACCAGTTAGTTGTTTTGCACTGAGAGGGTTTGTGGTCTGCACTGTTGTGGCAGAACAGGTAGCTTACATCCTTCTAGGTTGAGAACTGCTGATTGAGGGCTCAGTGTCTGTTATTCTAAAGGTGTATTGATTCTGGTTTAAGCACTTGGGCTTTCAAGCCAGTTATTTTACATTGAGAGGGTTCGTGGTCTGCACTCTTGTGGGAGGAGAGGCTGGACTCTGCCCTTCTGAGCTGGGAATTTCTGGCTAAAGGCTTATAGTGCATGCATATCTGAACTGTTCCTTACTGAGGTTGGTGTGCCTTGTTTGCTGTGGCATAGACTGGATTCGGGCCTGCTGGATCTAGCTTTGTTTGTGTAACTTGAGCACTAATCCAGACATTCTCTAAAGTATTCAATGGTATTTATTACTGCTTGGTTGTAACTTGATTAAAGTGTAGCTATCATTCAAGTCTTTTGGATTAAGCACTTGGGCTTCAGAACAGTTGTTTTACATTAGGAAGGTTTGTGGCAAGCACTGTGGTGGCAGGACAGGTAGCTTTCATCCTTCTAAGTTGGGAACTGCTGATTGAGAGCCCAGTGTCCAAGTGTATTAGTTCTGGTTTAGGCACTTGGGCTTCAGGCCAGTTATTTTACATTAAGAAGGTTCGTGGTCTGCACTCTTGTGGGAGAAGAGGCTGGACTCTGCCCTTCTGAGCTGGGAATTTTCTGGTTAAAGGTTTATAGTGCCTGAATATTTGAACTGTATCTTACTGAAATTGGTTCACCTTGTTTGCTCTAGCATAGACTAGATCCAGGCCTACTGAATCTAGCTTTGTTTATATGCTTGTTGTTTGTTTGCTTGTTATTTCCCTGGAAGCTAATTCCACCTAATACGCAACTTCTCAGCGCTTCTGTGGATCACTAGTGATATCTGCATTGCTTACTGTACTTATTTCCTTGTTTCACTTGAAAGAAAGTTACTGTTTGTCGTTTTGCATTTAGTTACTTGTAACACATTGCACTCAAGTTACCTGGCACTTGCTCACTAAAGCAATTATATAAATCAGCACTAAAAATTAAAAGCACTACACCCTCACTCCCCACTGGCCCTTGTTTTCAATTAAGGATTTCCCAATATTATTCTAGCATGTCCAAAGGTCAGTTGTCAATCTCCTCTCCGGTCCAGCTGGTGAATCTGGGAATCTTGAGGCAATGTTATAACTGCCTCATGTACACAGACAACCCTCTCCTCCTCCCACATAACACAAATACTTGCGAGAGATGCAGCTATTTAGCCAAACTGGAGGCTGAGCTCTCTCAACTCAGGACTGGCAAGACCAGACAGGAGGAGAAGGCAACTACACACACCACAAAACCAGCCTCACATAATGCTACTACTCCACTGAATCAAACACATAAACACACAAAGACATACTCGGAGGCTCTGAGTAAAAATTTACCTAAACAGCAGAGGCCTCCAAAGCAGACACCCAAACAACTGCTACCTCAAGACACCCCACAAGCAACACATAAACCACAAAAGCAGTGTGCAAAGCAGTCACAGCCCTTAAGGCCAAATACAACACCAAACATACTTGTCATAGGTGACTCCATAGTCAGACACACTGGCGTCCCACTCACCAGGCTGAACAAGGGAGGGTCACAGTAAGCTGCCTATCGGGCTAGAATCCGCCACATAACACAAGCACTGGTCACTCCATGGCAAGTACAAATATGACACAGTCATTGTCCATGCTGGTGTGAACGACCTGAGACGTACCTCCCTGGACTACATGAAAAGAGACATAGAGGAGCTCTCTGATTATGTAGCCCAGGCAGGTATGACCCTAACTCTGAGCAGTATCCTTCCTTCACCAAGAATGATGCCACAATATAGAGACAAGATGATCAGCTTTAACAATTGGCTTAATGTCTGGTGTCATTCAAAGGGGATCCAGTGTCTGTCTGCCTGGGATGACATGCTTGACAAGCCACGCTGCTTCAAGGGACGGCTTGCACCTGTCACCCCTGGGATTCCGGATATTGGCTAAGGCTCTTGCCACCCCCATAGTGCCTTTTTTAGGCAAGGCTCAAATTCTAAACCTACCACCCTAGAAAACAAAAATGAGAAGAAACTGAGGGTAATGCTGCTCAATGCCAGAAGTCTAAATCTCAAAATGCACGCACTCGAGGCCCTTCTCAGTATGGAGAACATCGATGTCTGTGCTGTAACTGAAACCTGGTTCAAGGCTCCTGAGAGCACCCTGGCACTATTAGGTTTTACCTCATATCATGCGTTCCGGCCCCAAAACCCAGACCACACCACAAAAGGAGGGGGTGTATCTATATTCATAAAGGATACTCACACCTCCAGGTTGGTGGTAACGCACGAAGCTTCGGAAACCATCCAGGTGCAACTAACCATAGGCAAAACTGCTCTACAAATTGTAGCATGCTACAGGCCACCCTCTCAAACTCAGGAACCCCACACAGCCTTCCTGAAGACACTGGAGGGTATAAATGTATCTCCAAACACCATCATATTGGGTGACTTCAACTACCCGAATATAGACTGGGAACATTACTCAAGCCCTAACTTTCTAGCCCAACGGTTCCTGGAGTTCATAAATTCAAATGCCATGGAACAGCTAGTCACTGTTCCCATGAGAGGAGAAAATATACTAGATCTCATTGTCACAAACATGGGGACAAAATGCTCCACACCGGAAGTATATCCCTCATTGGTGAGATCTGATCATAAACTAATCTCACTGGAAATCCACATCCCGCCCCCACCCCAAGCAAAAAAGACCATAGTGAAGAACTTCTCTAAAGCAAATTTCACACTACTCAAGACTGGTGTGGTATCCTTCAAGGCCCCTGAGCCAGAGGAAACCACAACCCAAGCTGCGGAAGCCCTTACAAATGCCATCTATGAACACCTCCAGGACTGCATGGATCAGGCAATCCCAAATAAAACCAAGACTCTTTCCACAAAGGGCAAACGTCCAGTCTGGTGGACCCCAGCCATTAACAAACTTTACAATAAGAGGAGAAAGCTATTACATGATAGAACAAAATCCATAAAAGGGAAGTCACCCCTGATCATTATTAGTAAAAAAATACGAGCACTCATAAAATCAACTAAGGCCAATTTTGAGAGAAAAATTGCCATGGATTCAAAGGACAATCATAAGGCCTTTTTCAGCTATGTTAGGAACCTGGGTGGAAACTCCCAGATATGCTCAGAATTAGTCCAAAATGATACAAAAATCACTGAACCCACAGACATTGCCAACATACTGGCAGACAGGTTCAGTGCAAACTTCACCCTCCCCCCCAAAGGAGAGATAACTATCCCAGCCGAGTGTAGCCTCCCGGACATCTCAAATGCGCAGGTGAAAGCTGCTCTCTCTAAAGCTAAAAACACAGCATCAATGGGACCGGATGGTGTCCCCGGCTGTGTGCTACACGAGCTAAATGAGGAATTAAACCCGCACATAAGGCAGCTGTTTAATCTTAGCCTTACCACAGGATACGTGCCCAAGGAGTGGCGTGCGGCAATTGTGGTCCCACTCCACAAAGGCGGTGCCTCTACAGACCCTGGTAATTACCGCCCCATAAGCTTAACAAGTCTAGTCTGCAAAGCTATGGAGAGGATCATAATGGAGCTCATAAACAAAGATATAGGGGACTTGCAGACATTGGACCCGACCCAGTTTGGCTTTGTCAAGGGAAGATCATGCCTTTTGAACTTGGTTGACTTCTTGAAACAGTCACCAAGGCCATTGATGAGGAAAGGCAGTCCATACAGCCTACCTTGACCTTGCAAAGGCTTTCGACACAATACCCCACTCGGGTATTGTAGAAAAACTTACCAGCTTAAATGTAAACCCATATGTCACAAGATGGGTTGCAAACTGGCTTAAGGACAGAACCCACAGGGTTAGAGTTGCTGGCGCTGTGTCAGACTCCAAGCCAGTCACAAGTGGTGTCCCACAGGGCTCGGTCCTTGGCCCCTATTGTTTGGCATCTACTTCTCAGAAGTACAGGCCAACATGGGAGGACTTTGGCTGACAAAGTTTGCAGACGACTGCAAACTGGGCGCCATAGTGGAAAGTGCATCGGACACGGATATCCTTCAGAAGGGACTCACGGAAACAGATAGCTGGTGCCAGAGCCATGGCCTGAAGTTAAACGCCAAAAATGCATAGTCATACCCTTCGGGAAAAACAAGGTAACCCCAAGCTACCATATAGGTGGCAATCCACTAAGCACAGAAGAGGTTATCAGGGACCTGGGGACCCAGGTTGACAGTGGCCTTTCTTTTGACACTCACATTGCTAAAGTGGTTAGAAAGACCTTCTACATTGCCCACCTGATCATGAAGGGATTCACATCCAGATCTAGTGAGGTCATTGTTCCCCTGTACTCTTCACTTATCAGACCAATGATCGAGTACAATGCCCCATTCGGGATGTATCTCACCCGACATCTGCAGCAATTGGAGAGACCCCAAAAGTTCCTCACCAAAAGGATAAAGGGACTCCAAAATCTGTCATATGCTGCCAGATTGAAGAAACTCCAGCTCTATTCAGTCGCATACCGTCTGCTCAGAGGTGACATGTGCCTGACATACAAGGCCATGTCCAACCCGGAATTAATGGACATGCTCCACCTCAAAACATCCAAATCCACCAAAACCACTAGAGCAAGCGACTTAAACCTTAGCACGGATATAAATAGGACGTGCTGGAGGGATAGATTTATCACTCAGAGACTCCCTATGCTGTGGAATAAAATCCCGGTCCATGTGAGGCAGAGCACCTCGCTGACTCTGTTCAAGAGAAATCTAGACCTGTGGATGGGAGATCGTAGGTTTACCCCAGGAATCATCTCTGTGTCACTGCTGGACAGAGGCACAACAAACTAATGGGCACAGTATTTTTTCATATAAGGGGTGGCGTAAGCCACAATAATTTGGGCTAGGCTTATAAATGCCTTAGGGCAGATAGCCTAGTATAAACCTATGAACCTATGAACCTATGTGTCATCATACCTATGTAAAATGCTGTGCAGCCAGTACATACATCTATGCAGACCACCCCTCTACTCATACAAAAAAATGTCCCGGGAACCTGATGCTATAAGATAAATGATTCAAATAAATGTAGTGTCCTTCTAAAATAAATCTACAAATATTACAACTTCCATATTCTACATACCATTAGGTTTGCTGGTAATAAAGTTGTCTGCCTTGAATCTAGTACTGTCTTTCTGAAATAATGCTTTCAGGTTGTAGTTGTTCTTGTATACAAAATGTGGATGAAATCCTACAACCTGATATAAATCATGGTTTCCTTCCAGTATTTTCCAATTGTTCTGTATGATCTCCCGTATGGACCCACTGTCCAAGGTCATATCTAAATCACTGTACATCCTTGCTATGAAGCTTAGAACAATGAAAAGGAACCTTCAATATGGGGGGATAATTAGTGTCTCTTGTTAAACACCAGTTCTGCTAGTTCTCTTAAATGTTTTTAATCCTATCCCTTGTTCTTAAACAACATTATTATAAACTCAAATTCCTCAATAAGTTGACTTTCTTTGCTTGTCATATGACTAGCCCTTATCAGTTGCCCCTTAGGTATGTTATTCCTGATAAAACGGGATGATGGCTACTATAATGCAAGTAGTTGTTTGTAAAGGTCTTTTTCCTATGAACACTACTCACAAACCTGTCCTTAAGGATGTTCCACTCCAGACATATATTCAAAAAATTAACCTTCATTCCAACATCTCCAATCACAAACTTTAAAAAGCCAGAATAGTGATTTAGACCATTAAAGAACAACTCAACTTTTGTTTGATCCCCTGCCATGATGAACAACAAATCATCGACAAATCTTTTTTAATAGAAAACCTGAAACTGGTTCATGAACGGTTCCAACACTATATGTTCCCACCAACCCATAATCACATTTCACAAAAGAAATGGCTGCTGGCGACCCCCCCCCCCTTTACTGCCTGTAGAATTTTTTTATTAAATAAAAAAGTTATTTTTTAACAAAATTTCTAGCATTTCACAATAAAAATTACTTTCAGTGTTCAAAAAATCAAAGTATTTACCCAAAAAAATCCCTTGCATTCTCAATCCCAGTATCATGGGGAATGTATTTAAACAGGGAAACAACATCAACAGTGAACATAATATGCTTATTTGGTTCAAAATCAAACCCATTAATGAAATCTCTAATTTTGTCTTAAAAATTCAATGAATCCCTCAAACAAGAGCTCAGCTTTTTAACCAAATGATTTAAGGCAGAATCAACTACCAACGAGATTCCTTCAGTAATGTAGTTGGGTGCAGAAACAATTGGTCTAAATGAGGGATTACATACACATTTGTAAACTTTTAGAATTACAAACAGGATCCCTATCCTAGGTTTTTCTATGTTACAAAAGCTGTAGGTCGCTTGGTTTAAATTACCATTCATTAAATTTTCAAACAAAAAAGTAAACACAGTTCTATAACATTTGTGTACTTCGGTTACATCAACGGATTTATATTCATCACTGTTACTAAGCATGACCTCCATTCTCTCTACATAACTTTTTGGGTCCATTAAAACCAAGGTACCCCCTTTGTCACTTGCCATCACTGTTTATAACAAGAAAGACTTGGGAGAAGCTATAAGGATGTACTGTAGTTTAAATATGACTTTGGATAGTGGGTCCATATGGGGGATCATAGAGAACAATTGGAAAATACTGGAAGGAAACCATGATTTATATCAGGTTGTAGGATTTCATCCACATTTTGTATACAAGAACAACTATAACCTGAAAACATTATTTCAAAAAGGCAGTACTAGATTCAAGGCAGACAACATTATTACCAACAAACTTAATGCTATGTACAGATGTGGAAGTTGGAACATTTGTAGATTTATTTTAGAAGGACCCTACGTGTATTTGAGTCATTTATCTTATACCATCAGGGTCCTAGGACTTTTTTGTTGTAAGAGTAGAGGGGTGGTCTACATAGCTGTGTGTACTGGCTGCAGGCATTTTACACAGGTATGACAACACAGGCTCTGAATGTAAGGGTCAGGGAACATTTATACAGTATTGAAAAAAGGATAACAGAAATGCATTTTTAAGCCCACACAACAGTGTCAAAGTTATAAAAATTTTCTTTTTTCAGTCCTGGAAAAAGGTCTGGTAGATTTGAAGGGTGTGGATTTTAAAAATTATTTGGAACAAAAAGAGGCATTGTGGCAAATTAAATTAAACTCAGACAAGAATCCAGGACTGATAATGTTTTTTTTTTAAATCGTAGAGTACATTTAAACAAACAATAATGTTTTGCTTCTTTTAAAAACGTGTTTTATTTTTTAAGCAATTATAATTAACATAATTGATTGATTTTAAGTTTCAATTGGTTGGTATTATTTATTTAAATAAATTGTTCAAGATTTTTTGTATTCTGAAGAAGTTTTAGGATGAAAGTGTTCAATAAAGTATTGTTTGGTATGCTAAAGTTACCCTTTGGTTTTCAGTCTGATTCCAGCTTTTGGTTATGTTGATTTTAGTTGAGACGGGTTTTCAATGGATTTTGTGTTTTTTGTTGGTGTTATTTTCTGTTTTACCATGGCTGAAACCAAAGGAGACCCTTTACTGGATGTCAGTGTGTATTCTACACCTGGGAGCTCAGAGCATGGACTAGTACCGTTGCTGTTAAAACCATGAGTGATATTCAAAGATCTTTACATCTTCTGGTTCAAAAACATGGCAATGATAACCCAGAATGTTCCACTTCAGAAGATGATACTGAGACACTGCTTGTGGAATACAATATGAACCATAATGACAAACAAGGTAACAACCATGAAGTATACAGCAAGCTGTTAAAACCTATGCTGATGTTGCCTCTGTACTTAACAGTTGTTCTGAAACATTTTCTACATCAGAGAGACCTGTAAACACCATGGAATTAATTACTTACAAAGAAAATTGTGTAGAACTGTGTAAGCTGCTTAAAATATAAGAGTTTGGACTTAGAAAACAAATATTTTCAATGATGTATTGAACTGGGAACAGACCCTAAGGAGCTAAGGTTTTTTTTTTAAATGCCCCAATGGGGTTGATGCCAGTGACACCTTTTTCACTACCCTGAAGGAGTTTTTTAACACTGTGGGCATCAACTTCTTGAGGTTGTTAGTTGATAACCTCAAAATTATGGCTAACGTGAGAAAGAAAATCTTAAAAGTGGATCATCGTTTGCAAACAGACTTCCACAATAAATTTGGAGAATGCTCTGAATATTCACTGATGTTGGATGAGGTAGAACAACATGAACATTTGGTTATAAAATATAAAAACAGTAAGTTAAATAGAGATGTGGCAGCCTATGAAAATGACACTGCATACACAATGTTTAATGCTACTGCTAAGAAAACTACAAGGCACAACAGATATCAGGGTAATAAAATAGGAACCTCTCACTCTAAGACTGTAGAACGTACACAGCAAATGGAAGGTATTAATATTTCCACTGGAAACCAATGGAATGATGTAGGCGGAACTTCAGTATGCGACATTTTGAATGGAAATGAAACAACATAATAAAGATTAGCTGAAAAATCAAACACTTTGCAAACAACAACTTCTGTTGATTTGGGGGCTCGAACAAAAGTTTTTTTAATATCAGAGAAGGAGAGCAAGGCACAAAAATTAAGAATGACCAGGAAGAAAGGAAGAACAATGCCGGATTAAAAAGGTACTGGACAGGGAATGACAATGTTATTAACTTGTATAGTTTTATGTTAAAATGCATTCACAAAAGGGTGCTAGAGTTGGGACTGATGTTTGTCCCAACAAAGAAAGCTGACATCATGAACACTCTACTAGAATTTAAAAAGTACACCAGAATGTTGAATTTAAATTATGTATTTAAGGATGTGGAACTGCCTACTGCGAAGTTTGTTAAACCTTCATGTTACAATCCCTCATTAGTTCATACTATTAAGGTGTTTGAATTGATTTGTGAAAATGAAATTCGGGAGTTGTTGGAAAAGGATAACAAAAACAGAAAATATTATAGAAATTTATCTAGTGATGAGAAGAAAGCTTTGAAGGAGCTTATAGACAATAACCAATAAGCAAATTATGAACTTTTCTTTAGAGGTAATCCACTGCAGTTTTTAGTACTGAAGAACTCCTCCCAAAACAGCACATAACATAATTGTGTCAGACAGCCAGAAAATGACATTGCATGTTCAAAAAAGTATCCACACCATATCTCTCAACCTCTGAGTATTAACAATCATAACACCGGCCTTTAAAATCATAAAAAAAAAAATCGGAAAAAGCAGCACTTTTCATTTTTCACAATACAAGATTTTAATATACTAAACCCTATATAATTAGCAATAATGAATCTTTGTATAAACTTCGTTTGTATAGGCCTACTTTATTTAATAAGGTAGCTGACCATAGCCAGGTCTCTGACTTTATGAGGAACATCAGTAATTCTAGAAGGAACAACGCTAAATCAGAGCAGCAAGGCTAAATTAGAGGAGCAAAATCACAGCATTATACCTAAATCATAGCAGTTAAGAGGTGAGTTCTGAAGTGTTCTTTCATGTTCATAGTGCTTGGAAAGTAGATTTCAATATTATACTATGGTTATGTCCACATCATGCAGCTTGCTAAATTGCAACTGCTTTGTCAGAACAGTTTTTAACACCACTGCAGACAAAGCATTTAGCAAGGTTGTATGTTCATGTATGATGAAGTGGATGTGTCAGCGGGAAAGTACTGGTTACTTAATCACTTGTAACTATAAAGCAACATAGAAGAAAAAATGCTAGTCACCTTTTGTAACATTAAAACTCTCTGCTTTACTTTTCCTCACAGGGATTTTCTGTTGTACTGCATCTGTGACCAGTCCACCCATCCTCTTAAGTCCATTTGTTTTCCACTTGTTACTATCTGGCATCTGAGGTCACTGAAAATGGAAGCAAGGGCTGGGATCATGACTCATCTTTTTGGCAATTAGGTGGTATTTTTGCTTGACAACATATTACCCTTCTTTTCATACTCTGATGTGAGTGCTGCTAAAATGTGGCCTGCAATACCATCCCAGAGACAAGCATGTGTTTCAGAGCATGTGTCAAAAGCTGTTTGCAGAGTTACAAGCTGCTTGGCAAATCAAAGCACATATCTCAGTCCATGGTTTGCTTGTTTTGTGGCAAGTCAGCACACAGCTTCAGTAGGACAGTGGATCTCCCCTTAAGATGGGCAAGGTTGCACTGGCAACTTTCTCCCATCCACCCATCCCAGATTATTTCTGCAGAACCCAGGTTGTTAATCAAACATGGATTATCTGGATCATAGCTGGGGCTTTATCTCTTTATGCCAGAGCCATCTTCCTGTGCTTTACATCTTGTGTCTCCAAAACTTTACAATGTTTGTTTGTGTCTTTCGGCTTTTCCCGGTTAGGGGTCGCCACAGCGGATCTCCGGTCCGCTAACAATTGGTAGTGGAATTTTACGTAGCGGGTTACCAGCCCTGACGCACAACATTCAACGAAGGCACGCCCCATTCATGTATGCCTCCACACAGAAGACACTCTAGCTGAGAATCGAACGGGACAACGTCTTGCTATGAGGCGACAATGCTACCAATGTACTTAACCAAAATTCATGCACTGAAAAGGCATGAATACCACCTGGTATAACATTATCCAGAGAGTATTCTTCTTGAGGTGTGTATAAATAGTTATGACCTATCAGGGCTCACATCTATATGTACACACTTCAAAGAATAATTCTTGGCTAGTCATTATATTTGCTGCTACTCTCTATACGATGCCATGTTTGAAGAGCTCCCATCACTTCACTTGTAACTCTTATTAGTCATGCATGCATAAACTCTAGCCAAGACAGCCTTTGTGTTTAGTCAGTTAATCAACTTGTCCTTTTCAATCAGTTGAACTGGCCACAAAGTGCCTGCTGTTTTGAATTGTTTTTCCCATGATGTATAGTGACTCTTCCACTTCTAGTATAAAGGCAACAGTGGAGAGGAGGGGACAGATCTACAAAGCTGCTGCTGTATGCAGACAATGTAGCATTATAGGCAGATTCTGAACAAAAACTTCAGCAAAAGATAGGGGAATGGAATGGAATGCAACACTGAAAGCACATGGAATAAAACTGTGTACAGATAAGACAGTTGTAATGGCAGCAAATGGGGGAAATCAGAAGAAAATGAGAACTGAGATAGAAAGGAAAGCAGTGAAACAAGTTAATAGTCTCAAGTACCTGAGAGGGGTGGTTGAGGAGAAGGGAAATCTGAATGACAAGGTCAAAGCTAGAATTCGTGGGGCTGAAGTCAACTGGCACAGAATGTCAGGTATAGTGTATGAGAGAAGGATGCTAAAGAAGCTGAAAAGTAAGGTGTACAAAGCAGTGATGTGACCAGTACTACAGAAACCTGGGCACTAAAGGCAGAGCAGTTGAGGAAGCTAGAGGTGACTGAGATGTAGTGCCTGAGATGGGTGGCACAATGCACATTGTGGGACAGATGTAGAAATGAGGACATCAGAGCAGGAGCCCAGGTAGTTCCAAATATAGAGAAGGTGAAAGAGAACAGATTACTGCGGTTTGGGCACACATGCAGGAAAGCAAGACAATCTGGTGAAGATGATTTGGGACAGACAGGATGAAGGCAAGAGGAAATGAAGCTGTCCAGTAAAGAGATGGAAGGCTTGTGTGACAGAAGACCTGTAACAGTTAGGCATGACTGTCAAAGAGGGTAGGCAAGTGGCTTTGATTCGAGAGTGACTTCAACAGCTGACTTGATATTCTGACCCCATGTAGAAAATAAGAACAGGGAGGTTAACAATGATGGTGATGATGTAAGAGCAGGAGTGGTTAATGGCAGCTGTATTCACGTCTTGATACATAGACAGCAGTATGCTGTGGGGAATATATTTTAATAAATGGTTTGGCATGGTACCGTTCAGACAAACTTTATTTATGTATTGTTTTATTTGTATCTACTTTGTTAACCAGGTTGCATAACTTATCTGTAGACCGTTTTCACCATGACCCAGTTCAATTAGGCAGTTACATTTTTTTAAACACATAGTTCAAAGGGTATGTGTATAGTGGTAGTGTTGTTGCCTCACAGCAAGAGGTTCTCCTGTTCGATTCTCAGCTGGAGTGCCTTCTGTGTGGAGTCTGCATGTTCTCCCAGTGGTCGAGTGGCCTCCGAAACACATGCGTGAATGGGCGTGCCTTTGCTGAAGGTTGGGTGACTGGCTGGCAACTCAGCACCATAAAAAATCTACTGCCAATCATTAGCGGACCAGAGTTCTGCTGTGGTGACTCCTAACTGGGAAAAGACAAAAAGACAAACAAAGTTCAAATGGTATGCAACAATAAAGAAATAAGTAGTTACAAGAACAGACTTGGTATATGAATTATATAAAGGTTAGGGCAGACAACACCTTCAGCTACACATTGCTATCCCATTCAACAATTTTGTTACCCAATCCAACAGTTTCTTTTGTACATAAATATATGAATACAGGAGTGGTACTAATATATACGGCTGTAATTATTTACATACAATTACATCAAGAACCACTTGCAGAATCCTATCATACTTATCTGTACAAGAGAATGCAAAGGATAACAGGTTTTTGTACACAAGTGCTTTTCATTTATCCTAGGTCACAGCACTAGATTCATTTCTGGAACCCAGATGTTGCAACAATCGGCCAGATTCAATAAAGCCTACACTGTCTGTTTACACTGTGTGCATGTGGCACTGTGATACGCCCACAGCAGTCCACTGCATTGAATTTAGTAAGGAGTAAGTGGCTCCACACGTTGTGTAGAGCTGCACATAACCACGCAAACAAGGTAAATACCGTGGCATGTAAATTACAGCATAAGCAGCTGAACTGTATGCTAATCAACCAATCCAAGATGGGGGAGCTATTCAACAAGCTATAAAAGCAACCATGTAAACTCAGTGCTGTTTTTTCCTGTAAATTCCAAACCCTACTAAAATACAGCCACAGAAAGGAGTCTATACAGAAAAAATGTTAAGAGCTGCTGTTGCTTTAATTCATGTGTATGTGTAGCAGGCTGAAGTATATGCTTCTGCCGCTGCTAGCAGACAAAGGACAAAAAGGAGAACAGTTTTCAGACCCCAAGTAACTTATCACAACCTACATGATGTGGAAATTGTAGAACTCTACAAGGTGGATACAGACACACTACAGAAACTCTGCAACCTCTGTTGTCCTCAACTCAGAGTCCGAGCAAACTGAGGGAAGCATATCCCAATGTAGACAAAGGTCTGTGTAGCACTTAAAGTCTTAACTACAGGTACCTTTCAAAGACCAACAACGGACATGCTGGGGGTGTCAGAGCCATCAGCATCCATGATCCTTCATTCTTGAATGCTATGCTCCAACATGGTAGTGACCACATATATTTTCCCAGTACTAACTGCCAAGTTGTGTGTAATGCCAAGGGAATCATCTTGACTGTGTGTGCTGGCAACTTTGGCAGTTATCACGACTCACATATTTGAGACACCTCACAACTGTATCAGAGCTTCACTGGGGGGGGGGGTATCCCACAGGGTCATTTAGTGGGGGATGCAGGTTATGCACTGGAACCATAGCTGATGACACTCATCAAAATGCACACATATCTCTATAGAATGCCATAATGAGGAAAACGCTCAAACCAGAAGTATCCTACAGAGTGTGTTTAGGCTGCTGAAGTCATGGTTCTGGTGCCTAGAAACATCCAGGTGAGCCCTGCAGAACAATCTGTGGAGATGTACTAAAATATTCACAGTATGTGCCATGCTACACAACATCATCCTGAGAAAACAGCTTCAGCAGGATCAAGAGGAAGGAGCACACATCCCACTACCAGTGTCAAGGTCAGGGGGAAGCAGCAGCTGCTGTGGGTGTAGGCATGCTCAGTATCCCCTCACATTGGCTAAGAGATAATGCATAACACACTCACTGACTACCTAAGTTGCTAAAATCCTTCCTCTTACGCACATACATATAGTAACACTGATACTAGGCAACTCTCACAATCTTTATCTCCCTGTGTATTGGCTGTGTACTGCTTGCATCAGACAGAGTCAGCCCTGAACTAAAACTGTTGCAACTGCTGGATTTACAAGGTAAGTGTTGAACCTGTAGTGTATTGTGTAATAATATGAATGACTGGCATAACCTTGCGTTTTGTTACTTGGTGGTGTAAGCAAGTAAAAGTTGGGAGCTTTGTACAGAAATAAACTTAAGATGTGATACCAAAGACTTATTTGACTTGTATGTGGCCTCAAGCATCAAAGATCACAGAGGCATACCTCTCAAAAGCAGTGGTGGTAACAGCATGCCTTCAAGTTTAGCACCATGCATTTGTACTGGAAAATCATTAAAAAGAGAAGTTAGAAAGTAATGATACACATTGCAGTTTCAGACTTCACAACCCTCACAAGATCGTTCACAATAAAGGCAGAAAATGTTGATGCTATCAACTGTCTAACTTTCTAAGACCATAAAAGTCAAAGGTACAATTACCAGTTCAACATCACAAATACAAATATACTAATCACTAAATCAGCTATGGACCCTCGGCATTAGACACAAAGCTTATGTATCCCTGAATCCAAAAGATACAAAACAGGGATATAGCACAGTTATCAACACTTGCACAGGGTGTTGGGGGGGCAGGAAGCCTAGGCTGATACAAACGGTCAGGGAGTGTGTGTGAGTAAGAAACAGAAGCAGGCAGTCATTTTGATAAAACAACAAATGGTCAGTGGGACAAAATGAGTTTTAAGTTGCACAGCTGAACCATGTAACTGTTTTGTGTGTGTGTGTGTGTGTGTGTGTGTGTGTGTGTGTGTGTGTGTGTGTGTGTGTGGGTGTGTGCATCTGTAGGGGGTCCTCCAGGTGAAATTGGTGTGGGAGTGTCTGCATGAACACAGTCAAGCTCAAGTATGTATACCTGTGAAATGCCCAAGCATCCATGCCCTTATCATCAATACACTTCTAACTAATGCATACATATAAAAGTGTAAAAGCCTTTACTAATCAAAATATATACATTAAACTATTTTACAGATTTTTCTAAATTACATTTCAGCATATGCAGTATGTAGCTGATAAAATGCATGCATACCTTCTCAAGTTCAGCAATCCTCTGTGCAGATATATCAGAAAGTAATAGCCTCTTTTCTGTGTTCTCCACATAAACAAGTCTCCTTACCTTCAGTTTCTCTAGCTACATGGTTTCCTTTTTATGGTATAAATTCAGGGCTTTCAGCACGGTGAAGATGCAAATGAGGTGTGAGCTCATTAGAATTGCTAAATACCAAATACTTGGCTCCGTGTAGCTTATGTTAACGTAGTGTAGGCAATTCCTCAGTGTTTGGTTTTAATGAACTGCACCTGTGAATGATCACTGGTTAGGAGAAGGAAAACACAACAGAAATGCAGGCTGCCCAACATCCAGGGGATGTGTCGGTTACAAAGTGTTAAGATGTAATTTTGTCAAGGCTGGAAATGTAAGTAAGCAGCAAACAATTCATAGGTTCTGTTCATTAACATCAAATCTTCCCTTCATTTGTCAGCAACTGCATATTATATTATTTCCATTTAATATCCTTACACATTTTAAGGACAATGATATAGAATGGCTTACAGACTGCACATCTCAGATTACTGGTCAGATAAGAGAAGAATGAACAACAAACACAGAGAGTAAGACACAGCTGCATAATTGCAAGCAATACTCATAACTGGTTTTATGATCGCTTTGTGCAATACATCCAAAAATAATAAATATACAAATAACAGTTGTGTGGTTTCATATTACCGTAGATGATCTTGCAGTTGGTTGTATACAGAATGATTTCAGTTCCTTAAACAACAAATAAAAAATGAAAAAAAAACCACAGAAAAAGCAAAAAACACCAACTGCAGAAGCATAAAATCCAAAAATGTTTAATACTCCAGCACAAGCTACATTTAAATAACAAATATGACATTAATCAATTAAATAAAACAATTAAACATAAACTAATAATTAACACAATGCAGAAAAACATTCCACTCAAGTTCTTTGTTTAAACCATAAGGCAACAAAGTGCCAAACTTTAAAATACAGACTGCTTCTTTATATAACAATTTGTTTTTAAGTGCAACATCATCCTTAACCAGAACTTGTTCTAAGATACATGCTTTCAAACTGGTACAAGACCCCAAGTGTACTGCATGAAAATGTGATGCCACAGGGCTATCCAAATTTTGATTCTTAATGTCTCTTTTTACTCTGATTTTAAACATTCTTTTGGTTTCTCCTATATAGAAGAAACCACAAGGGTATGAGAGACAGTACGCCACTCCCTTGGACACACAGAAGAAAATAGCCCTAGGCTGAAAAGAAATACCATTTATTTTATCAAAAGTCCTGACCACGTGAATACAAATAGAGCATTTACCACAGGGAAATGTACCAGTATTTTGTCGAGGAATAGTTAAAATTTCAGTAGGCATAGAGAACAAATTATGAACAACCATGTCTTTTATATTTCTGGCTCTCTTATTGGAGACAGTAAAGGAGTCAGGTAAATTCTTAACCCCAGAGTTCCCCTTATGTAAGTATGGCCAGTAGTAGCTTAAGAGTTTTACTAACTCAACATTATAAATATTATAAGAAGTGACAAAATATATATTTTTATCACTGATATTCCCTTCATGATGCCTATATCTATTCACAGACTTCATATCATCTGGAACATTAACCACACTAGTGGTATCCCTTCTCAAGCACAATTTATTCAGATAATTAATAATTAATTCATTGCTATATCCCCTTTGTTTAAAGGCTATACAAAAATGTAAAATCTCGTCCTTGAGAGACTGAATGTTATTAAACAGCCTATTTATTCTGAGTAACTAATTGTAAGGCAAAGCCTTTAAAATATGGGGGGGGGTGCCAGCTGTTACTATCTAGAAAATTAGTACCATCATCACATTTTTTATGAATCTTTGTAATAATCATGTCTACAATATTTAATTCCAAATCTAAAAAAAAACACAAATGCCTTTTTGTACACCATCAAATTGTAGACCAAAATGATTTTCCTGAAGAAAAGCTACAAAAGAATCCACTAGCCATGCACCACCCTTACATAAAAAAATAAATCATCAATAAATCTATTATAAAGAACAACATACTTATTAAAAAACTCTAACTTATAAAGAAACTCTAACTCAAATAAACCTATTACTAAATTAGCATACATGGGTGCAAAAGATGCACCCATTGCTGTACCTTGCATCTGTTGATAGATGCAGTTGTTATATTCAAAAAAGTTATGGGTTAAACTAAAATATAACAATTCTATAATAAAAGTGGTAACCGGGCTAGTGCCTAGGAAAAACCTAAGAGCTTCAAGTTCTACCTGATATGTAATACTCGTATAAAGGCTTTTGACATCGAGAACCAGCCAAAAAAAGCCTTCTTGACAAGTAATGGACTCAATATTTTTTAGAAAATGAAAATAATCTCTTATATAAGAGTCTAAACCAATAACACACTTAAACAAATAAGTATGAAGAAATAGACCCATATTGTGTAAAAAAAAAATTCTCAGCTGCCACAATTAGCCTTCCAGGAGGGGGGAAAACTTTCTTATGGATTTTTGGTAGGCAGTAAAATTTTACCAAACAACTGCCTTCCACTTTAAATTTAACTGCCACATCTTGCTTGGAAAAATAGCAAAGTCTGTAACCCTTATGTAACAAATCTTTAAAGGTGTCTATAACTGCATAATATTCATGTTCACTAACCAAACAATATACATTACTGTCTGAAAGATGATCCATACACATATTGAAATATTGCATATAGTACAACACAACAATTTTTTTACCTTTGTCTGAGGGCTTAATAACAATATCCCTCCTAGTACTAAGACATTGCAGTGCATTCCATTCAGCCTAGATCAAATTATAACATACTATAGCCTTTTCTTTTTTAAAGGTGTTCAGACTAACCTCAAGAGCATAATTTACCATGATTTCACTTCTTTGCTGCAAACTGTTTGTGTGGCAAAGAGGGATACGGAACTCTTACTGTGTTCTGAAGGTTTACTGGAGCTCAAATCCAGACCTATTCATATGCACTAACAAACATTCTGTGGTATTTATTTCATAAATTGCTTTGCTTCATTTAAACTACTTTTCCCTTTTATTTATGTTTCAGTTCCCTGCTGCAAATCTTTTTGTGGAGCAAAGAGGGATAAGGCACCCTGTGTTCTGAAGGTTCATTGAAGTGAGAGTTCAAATCCACACCTATGTAGAAATATGTCATATGTACAAACATTGTATAGTGCGTATGTCACAGATTGCTTTTCCTTATTTTAACTACTCTTCCTTTTTTTCTTTTTTTTCTTTTTTTTTGGGGGGGGTGGGTCAGTGTTTGCGTGATGTACAACTTAGTGGAAACACAGGAAAATGGAGAAAATTAATATCAGGTTTGGCTGTCCTTATCTCATTTGAGCGAAGAACAGCAGTGTGCAAACTGGACTAGTTGCTCACCCAGGAACCAAACAGAACACCTGCAAACAGGGCATTTGTAAAAGGGCAAAGGTCAAAAACAATACAATGTTGCAATTTCTATATTTCATTGCGCAACTGAGCTTAGCAGCATTGCCCAGTGGTTAGCAAGGTTCCCTAGCAGCTGCAGCCATCAAACACCTGCAGAAAGGACTCAGACAGCCAACAACTGAAACTGGAGACATTCAATTAATTCTGTTGGGCACCACGCAAACACACTAAGCAGCACTGCATGGCAGTTAACATAGTGAGATTAAGAAAGATTAGAAAATTAGGGAATGTCATGTAACTAGTATTGTGGCAGCACATGTTAAGTGTAGGGATGGAGTACAGATGGTCTTGGGTTCTACTACAGGGTGTGCAAACTTTTTTTACTTTTGTGACAGCAATGAACTGAAAAATAGACAAGTTTTTCAACATTCTTGTGGCAAGAAGTATAAGTGTAGGACTGCCATGCACACAGTCCTGGGTTTTAATACAGAATATTCCACACACTTTTACTGTTGTGCCACTTCACACTATATTCACTCTCACTTATAACAATTTAGATAGTGGAGCCGATATGAATTATATGTATGAGGGATGAGACGGCATTATTGCGTTTTCAGATGTATAACAGAGGGTATACTCTCTACTATATTTCTGTAAGTATAATTCTGCTATCTGGACTCGCATGACCTTCACAGTTACCCAAGACACATACACAACTGGATCTATATCCAATAACCTTGTCAGGTCACACACATACATGTGTAATAGCTCAAACTGTCACCTGTATGATTCCTGATTATGTCTGAGCAGCACTTCTTCTGTGGCAAAGATGGAAAATCAACACTGTGAAAGAAAATGTTTTGTCCCTTATGCCTAGCTTTGAATCCCACACTGTAAAAAGTAATTTTCCTCAGTGTATAAAGACAAAAAGAAAATGTGTCAAGTTATTACATTTATGCCCCCAGTGTATGTCTGCAAACTTAACTCACATAAAAGTTACCTTCCAATTTCCAATATATATTTCCAGGCTACACCAGTGGATACTCCTCAAACTAAGGCCAAGTGTCATATTAACCTTCCAATTTCAACTATTTAATTCATCCCTGCTTGGCACTGCTGTGCTTCACTTAACATCATGCAAATGCGGTTGGAATCATTGCTCAGGTATGCGCAATACCAGTAAATGCACTAACTGGAATTGTCGAGAAAGCATCAGCCTCCATTCCTCTAGTTCATCTGGTAGACATGGCTGGCACTGGAGAGGAAGCTTCCAAGTTTAGGACACAGAGGTGGAGAGTCCAGGATATTTACTGGACTCCTGGTAAAGCACTATAGCCAAAGGCTTCTGCAGGGGGACTATTCTGGCTGCCAGTACAAGTCTGATGTATGGAATAGTTTGGTCCAGGCTGTATCCAGTGGCACTGGTATCCCACACACTGGACAGTAATGTAGGTATCATTTCAATGACCTACATAGAACAAAAAGGAATACTCTCAACCATTTGTTGGATGAGTTTGAGACTGCAGACATCCCATAGCTGTGTAAGTATGACAAAAAAAGAGTACTTGTAAGACTTTGATAGCTAAATATAGGCAAGACTGGTATGCATAATGGTCTTGTGTTCTCTTCTGTTCTTTCCCTATCTCCCAATGAATGTAAGTTCAATTGGCAGGCTCATGTTGCTCGATTTGAGAGACTGAGGGAAGCAAGTTGTATGTATGCAGTAGAAAAGAAGTGTTATTGTAGCTTTAAAAGTTAAATATAGCTTTTTTGGCCTTTTATACAGTTGTAACAAATGGAGCATGCATATCTCAACTGTAAAAGCAAGTATGCAGTCATTAGTCTGTAGCAAAAACCAATTGTAGGAGTTCAATTTTTGACTGTAGTCAGAGATTGTGGGTTCAAATACCATGATTTCCAACTATACAATACTGTTATTTCTTCAATTCTATTTACATTAAATTAAAAACTCTATGCCAGTGGAACAAATGCCCTGCTGTAAACTGTAATCTGTATAACTGGCACATGCATATGTGCAATATATGCACATTTCAAGGATTACTTTCAGCAATCTGTAATATAGTGTGTATCCTCTTAGGACATAAACTTGAAAATGTAATACTTCAGTTAAAAAAGTTGTATAACTGTGTTAATGCATTTCATGTTACATATGATGGTACTAATTTTATCTCTTTTTTTCTCTCACCCCAAACCTTATCTCTCTTTTTTTATTTTCTATTATGTGTCATCAAAATGTCTCCATGTCATACATGTGTACCACATCACTAAATACTACAAAGCACAGCAATGTAGGCCAGCCCCTGTGCATCAGCCTGCCCCCACTCCACCGGCTCCAGCACCAATGCCCTGCAAGTCTGTGAGCAACCTGGCAGCACTGCCTCTGCTGCCCCTGCACTACCTGAGCCCTCAGATAGTACTGCCCCAGAAGCTGGTGCAGTGGTGGAGAGGGTGATTTCATCACTCGCAGGAAGATACCAGGGATGTTGCATGGGGTCATGCACCACATTCACTTGCTCTCCCTCATGGTCCATAGGAGGAGAAGACATCAAGCACTCTAGCCACCAGAGGAGTAAGGGGACAGTGATCACAGTCCAGTGGGTGCATTTTCCCCTTCCGCAACCCATTCATGGTGTCCCCTAACCTTTTCTCTCCATCACCATCCCTGTTTCTTGTCTTGTTTGTCTTGTTTGTTTGCATTTGCTTCCTCACTTACCCAACTTGCCTGACCCAGACATATCTACATCCATTACCCAGCAGTCCTCTCTTACTGAATTTAAAAAAAAAAAAGATACCTGCCTTCCCACAAAAAATAATTGTCCCATACATAACTCTCCATTTCTCACACGTGTCTCCTTGATACACTTGATTCAGTCCAATTGACTATACAACATGATTACGTTGTTGTCACCCCTCTCTCTGTAGGTGACAGCCCAAATTCAGCTAATATTCTGCACATATGATCAGTTTTTACTGTTGAAGAAATGGATAGCTATGGTTCTTTCCTACCTCCCTCCTGCACATTCCTGTATTGCTTTCCCTTTGTTCTTCCCCTGCTTGTGCCCCATTTCATCACTTTCCTATCTACCCCATTTTAACACCTATAATCTAGTCAAAAAATAGAATGACATGCAACACACATACATAGCAGAAAAAGCAATGGATCCCTTCACTTTTCTGGCTTGTATGTTTGTGCAGAGTTTAGTATTATGCACCAATGCCAAGTGATGGCAGTACAGTGCCGTGATTATCTCTGTGCAATGCCACTTAACCCCACTGCACTATGCCAACACACAGCAACACATGTACTATAAAGAATTAATGTCATTGCATTATCATTGTTTATTTAAAAGTCTTTAAAAGTATTAGATACATCTGGATTCAAATCCAATATCATCTGGGCTCACACAGAAATATGTCAATGCATTTATACCTGCTGCCAGAGTCAGTTAAGCAGCAGGTGTGTTTCATGGCCTCAACACTAATTCTCAGACTTTAGTAATGTAGCACACTGCTTAACTATGAACAAACTGGAAAAGTATTGAAAATGTGTTATCTCGCATGTGCAAACACTCGTAAACCCGCTGCTCACTGTGCTATGAAAAAGTAAATATTATTATGTATTACTGCTGTTTACTGTTCATTTCCTGTCTATGACATGAAATTACATGTGGAAACATAACAAACTGAAGTCCCTATCTAACAATATGTCACATATTTACAATAAAGCCATGTGTTGCCTACCCCCAAGCACTGCAACCCTGGTATCTCAGAACATTTTTTCACAAATATATCGCCTAAACTACAGAAATTAATATCAAATGTTGTGTGATATGCAATTCACATCAATCTGTTAACATGCAGAATTAGAACTATTGACCCATAAGCCTAAAAAGCCTTATCTGCAAGACTTGGGATGGGATCAGCATGGACCTTATCCAAAGGGACATAGGTGATATTCAGCATACTTGACCCGACCCATTTTGGTTTTGTCAAGGGTAGATCTTGCTTATTAAACCTAGTGGACTTCTTTGATAATGACCAAAGACATGGATGCGGGATAACAGGACATATGCTATGTTGATTTATCCAAGCCCTTTAACACTATCTCCCATTCAGGTACCATAGAGAAACTCTCCCATCTGGGGATTAACCCATGTATTACTAAATGGATAGCCAAATGGCTCACCGACAGAATGCACACTGTCAAAGTTGGGGACCACCCTACCACCACTAGACCACTTACCAGTGGAATACCACAAGGATCTGTGCTGGGCCCTCAACTGTTTGGAAACTATTTCTCTGAAGTCCAGGCAGAAGTATATGGTTTGTGGCTTACCATGTTTGCAGATGACTGTCAACTGGATGAAGTCATACAGAGTCCCCCAACTATATTAACATCTTACAGAAGGGCTGGCACAGAAAAATGACTGGTGCCAAATCTACGGACTGAACCTTAAAGCAAAAAATGCCTCATTGCTCCCTTTGGCAATGAAGTACCCCTGATAATTATGGTATACTTAGCTCCTCTCTAAGCTCAAACACAGTGTTGCGAGACTTGGGAACACATATTGATATGGTCACAAAATTGCTCTGCTAACAATGACAATCTAACTATGGTCAATAAGGGTAATTATGCTTTCACACAGATAGGCTTGTACATGCCCTAGGGCCATTAGCCTAGTAACCTCCTATGAACCTATGCAGGCCTCCCAACATCTCTCCAACATGCCCTGTTCATGTCATCCACTATAAGTTGACATGCAGTCTTGTAAAAGTCAGACTTGTTCTGTGGCATTTTCGTAAAGTACAGAGTTCACTGCGTACTTAGATAGGTAGGGGTTTTGTTCTCAATGCAGTCAAGTGTGTGTGTGTGTGTGTGTGTGTGTGTGTGTGTGTGTGTGTGTGTGTGTGTGTGTGTGTGGTTCTGAGTCTCTGTGTGTCTAACCCGAAGAGCAGAAGTGTGTATCTTACAATTACTGCTCCAATCCCATGGATGCTTTGATACTTGCACATGCCTACACAAACACTTCATGCAGGCCTCCCACCATCTTCTCTCCAACATGCCCTACTGACGTCATTCACTATAAGATGACCTGCAGTCTTGTAAAAGTCAGACTTGTGTTGTGGCGCTTGGGTGAAGTACTGAGTTCTGTAGTCTGTGTACTAAGGCATGGGTTCTATTCTTACTACATTCAAATGGGGGGAAGTGTGCATCTTTGTCCATGCTCTTACTTGACATTACAGAGAGCCTTTTATACCAGCATGTGGGGGGCACTGTTACTTCCACATTGTCCTCACCAAACACAGCTGATGTCATCAGCTATAAAGTGTTGTCTGAGACATTCTATGTCAGACTTGAGTTGTGGCACTTGACTTAAATACAGAGTTCTGCTGTCTTTGCACTTATACAGGAAGGAGTTCTATCTCACTACAGTCAACTTGGGGGGTGTCTGTGTTCTTGCTTGCCATTACAGACAACCTTTTACACCAGTATGTGGGACACTGTTATTTCCATATTCTCCTCACCAGACATTGCTGATGACAGCCGCAGTCCGGGTCTGAACTGTCTGCAAACAGCTAAAGTTAACTTTGAATCTAACACCACTCTTAAGCATTCAACTGCGGTACCACCTTTATCATTCTTATAAGAAAAGCGCAGTCAGGGTCTGAACTGTCTGCAAACAGCTAAAGTTAACTTTGAGTATGTGTCTACCTGTTTGAGCCACTATTCATTTTCCCCTGGGGAGCACTCTGCTTTGGCTTGTAAGCAGCCCCCCCCCTCAGACACACACATACACAGACACACACACACGCACACACACACACACACACACACACACACACACACACACACACACACACACACACACACACACACTCATCTTCCACTTTCTCTCTTATTCCCTTCTGTTAACAAATAGTATCCATAACTGATCAATACTGTGTGTTTGTTAATTTAAACTGAGACCACAGTAGCCTACTGATACAAGGTTATCCTGTTTTTCCACCTGAGAAATGGTTAAGAAATGACTTACATTTTCAGAGCAGTCCTTGGTCAATTCTGATTGTTTCTTAAACACAAACTTGTCTTTGCTTTGGCTCATTAGCAGCAGTACAAAAGAACTGCCTGCTCACACCCTTGTTCTCCCGCTCCCCCTTCCCTGTTTATTACCTTAAGCCAATCCCAAAGTTAATAAATATTACCTGTGGCAGGCACCATTTTTAAAACTACAATCCACTCTGCTACAGACCCCATGAGGAGCTCATTGTCTCTCCAGTGTTTTACAACTGTATATGCCTATTTATATTGAATTGTGTTAGACATTTTACAACTGTATATGTTTATTTATGTTGAATTGTGTTAGACATCTTATATGATTTATGCTTTATTATTGGAAGTTACTATGGCATGCTAGCATTTTGTCTGCACCAAGTTGTTTTTAGTATAATAGTATGGTCTATTTGCATAGCTGCACCTTGTTCACTAATCTTATTCATGTAAATGTGTTGTGTGTAGACAGCTCATACTAGTGTCTAATTATTTCTATATAATTGTGCTGTTACTGGTGGATAGAATCACATTAGAGTCCCAGGACAGAGCGCTGCTCGCTATATTTTTATCTGTGACTGCATAACTGTCTGATGAGGTTTCTTCTAACAGATGTTTTTCCAATTGGCTCAGTATCTGCATATACTAGTAGTTGGTTCAAGATATATTTTCCTGTATGCAGTAGCTATTTGCTCAGTTTGTTTTTTGTAATCTTTATAATATATCTTTACCATCTCAAAAGTGCTTACTCTTCTCTGTACTCTTCTTTTTTAGACCTAACACTACTCTTAAGTATTCAACTGCGGTACCAACTTTATCATTCTTATAAGAAAAGTGCAGTCCGAGTCTGAACTGTCTGCAAACAGCTAAAGTTAACTTCGAGTATGTGTTTACCTGTTTGAGCCAATATTAATTTTCCCCTGGACAGCACTCTGCTTTGGCTTGTAAGCAGCCCCCACACACACACACATACACACATACACACACACATACACACATACACACACACACACACACACACACACACATACACACACACACACACACACACTCATCTTCCACTTTCTCTCTTATTCCCTTCTGTTAGCAAATAGTATCCATAACTGATCAATACTGTGTGTTTGTTAATTTAAACTGAGACCACAGTAGCCTACTGATACAAGGTTATCCTGTTTTTCCACCTGAGAAATGGTTAAGAAATGACTTACAGTTTCAGAGCAGTCCTTAGTCAATTCTGATTGTTTCTTAAACACAAACTTGTCTTTGCTTTGGCTCATTAGCAGCAGTACAAAAGAACTGCCTGCTCACACCCTTGATCTCCCCCTCCCCCTCCCCCTTTCCTGTTAATTACCTTAAGCCAATCCCAAAGTTAATAAATATTACCTGTGGCAGGCACCATTTTTAAAACTACAACCACCCTTTGTCACTATCATATGTTCATTTATCAATTTACTCTGTTACCTGATTATTTCCAGACCCTTCTTAAGAGCAACTAACAAGGTCTCTACCCGCTTCGCTCCCCACCCTGCCCCCTATTTCCTCCCGCCCCCAGTGGTCCTACCTTTATTACACTTACAAACCCCTCCCATCTTTCCAATAGCCAACCACAGCGCTAACCCAACACTATCTCCTCCATCTTCCCAATACTATAACACCTCCTCAACTAACATGTACAAGCATACCTTACCTATGCTCACTGCATGCACTCTCTTTGCATATCTTACATCCTACCAAAGCTCCATCATTCCCCCACTCAACCACTAACACTGTACTACTACTCACACCACCACCACTCATGTCTCACCCTCAGTCAGCTCCCCTCCCACCAACTCAAGAACCATCCTTATGCACCTCCCACATATTCTACCAACTAAGTTACTCAAACATAAAGCATCCCTACAACTTAACATAGTAACCCTCCCACCATACCTATTAGCCACAGAACACAATCATAAAGTTTCCATAATAAACAAACACATTAAAAAACTGAGAAAACGAATAACCTCATACATATCAAAACTAGCTCTAAGTGGAGACATCCACCCCAACCCTGGCCCTACCATCTCCAACCCCAATCCTCATAATCAGACTAGAAACCACAACTTCTCCCATATCACAGCCAATAGAAAGCCAAGTGACTTCCTTCTACTAAGTCTAAATATTAGAAGTATATCCAACAAAGTCTATGAACTCCATACCACCATAGACTTGTACTACCCAGATATAGTCATCCTGACAGAAACCTGGCTAAAACCTCACATTACCAGTGAGCAAATACTCCCTACCAGTTACGGCATACTAAGAGTAGACTGGCTAAACAAGAAAGGAGGCGGTGTAGCTATAATATTTAAACAGCATCTAAACATCCAGATCTTAAAATCATCAGCTCCACAAGTAGGCAATGGAGAAATAATATATACCAACTTCAAAATAAACCAAAACTAAACCATCAACATAATTGGATGCTACTTCCCACCTGGCCAAAACATCCCTCCACTAGAAAACCTCCTCAGCTGGTCTACCCAACACCTCCCCCAAGAACACTATCCTTCAGCATAAAAACAATGGTTATCTCTCCTCTGCTACTTTCCTAGACCTATCTAAAGCATTTGACATTTTAGGTGATTTCAATATTGACTGGCAATCCTGTTCTTGCAACCATCCATCCCATCATGTAAACCTTCATGGCTTCACCCAACTAGTCCAGTCGCCAACCAGGATAAATAAAAACTCCAGCAAGCACACTACCCTGGATTGGATACTAGTCAGTAAGAGCCCCCAGTCATATATAACAGGCTGCTTATCAGATAGCCTCAGTGATTACTACCCAACATTCCTACTCAAAAAATACCTATAACAAGATAAACCTGTCATCTACCATCACATAGATAAAAAACTAAACTTTAACCCACTCACATTCACCTCATCCCTCAAAGAATGTAACTGGCATCCTCTAAAGTACCTCAGTCTTGATGATGCAGTTGAATTTTTTAATACTACCTTCCTGAGCATCCTTAATTACCATGCCCCCATAAGACTTTCCAGAACCAAAGCACAACCCTCCCCATGGCTACAGAAAACCACTAAGTCAGAAATTAAAAGCTGGGATAAAGCCTGGGAGCACTGGCGCAAAACCAAAATCCCCTCAACTAGACAGAAATTCCTATAACTATGCAATAGAGTCAAAAAGCTAATAAAACAAGACAAATTCCAGTACTACCAGTCTGCCCTAGACTCCTCCCAACACAGCCCCAAACAATTCTGGTCCTCCATAAACTCCATCTTCCCCCCAGGTAAAGTCAGTACCCCTCCTCCTAACATCCCTCACTCCTCCAAAAATATTGCTAACCTCATTCAACACACACTTCACACAAACCATACTATCACTAGCTAAACAACACAACCCCCCTCCCCTCCAACCCACACCTTCAACTAGTAATCTCCCCACTGCCTTCTCTTTCTCCAGTACCTACCTCCAACATAAAAAAAACTCTTAACTAAACTTAAGCCCACCAAATTAGCAGCAGACAACCTCCCAAGTGAATACCTACAAATTGCAGCTGATGCTCTGGCCTACCCAGTATCCATCTTGATTAACCGATCTCTGTCAGAAAGTTACGTTCCCACACTGTGGAAAGTATCACATATAATTCCCCTCCACAAAGGCGGACCCTCCACAGAACTAACCAATTACCGCCCCATAGCTATTCTCTCTCCACTCTCCAAAATACTACAGAGATGCATATACTCTCAGGTCTCAGACTACCTCTTTACTAACAACCTCCTTTCCAATACTCAGTATGATTTCCAGTCAAACCATAGCACCACCACTGCCTTACTCTCCTTTACTAACACTATCCTTCAGCATACAAACAATGGTTATCTCTCCTCTGCTACTTTCCTAGACCTATCTAAAGCATTTGACATGGTCCCACACAAACAACTTATCTCTATCCTCAATAACCTATCCTTCTCTCGATCAGTCACCAACTGGTTTCAGAGCTACCTGTCTGACCGCCAACAATCCATTGTATGGCAGAATCACATATCTCCCCAACTACATGTCTCCATAGGGGTTCCCCAAGGATCCATCCATGGACCTCTACTCTTCTCTGTTTTCACCAATAATCTAGCCTCTGCCACCAAACATGGCACACTCATACAATATGCAGATGACTCAACCATCATCTGCTCAGTCCAGTCCCTACCCAAACTGCAAAAAGTCACACAGAAAGCCTTTTCCTCTGTTGAAACTTGGTTATCCGATGCCCAATTAATACTCAACCCAAACAAAACTAAACTACTCATCTTCCAACCTACCAAACATACTCAAAACAACTCTCACTTTAACATCACAGCAAAAGACAATACCACTACATACCCAACTGAACACACTAAATTGCTAGGAGAGGAAATAGACAATAAACTAAAATTTGACATTCACATATCCATGACCATAAAAAAGTCCACAAAAAACTAGGAGCATTATACAGAAATAAGCAACTTCTCACCAAAGCAGCAAAGATTTCAATAGCATATTCCCACCTTATCTCCACCCTACTTTATGCCTCTCCAATATATACCAACCTAAGGCAATGCGATCTAAACAAGCTAGAGACCTGCTACAACAAAATCGCCAAATTTGCCACAGGGGCATCCTACCATAGTCACCACTGTCTCTCACTTTCTGAACTAGGCTAGCTTGAACTCCCTCACTTCCTTCAATGGTATCAACTCTCACTTGCCCACAAACTAGTAAACTATCCACTAAATGTCCCATCCCTCCAGAATCTACTCCAACCCTATTGCACCACCAGACCACTAAGATCCAGCAACAAAAATCACTTGCAGATCACTAAAGCCAATAACTCTGCTGGTGAAGCACTATTCTCTTGCGCCATAGCCAAATTATGGAACTCCCTTCCACCGACAATTACCTCTGTACCATCATGCACCCACTTCAAAACTTTACTAAAAGCGCACCTAAAAACATGCTGGCTATGCCCTTGCAACTCCCACTCTAATATCACCCACCCCATCCAACCACTACCTTTCTTTTCACCCCACTAACTACCTTGATTATAGCAAGCTCAGATGCTCATAAGCCTAGTACTTATTATACAGCAGGAACGTCTTATTGTAGCATTTGTTAATGTCTGTTATGTACTTCGCAGATAAAGATTCTAGTTGTCTACTGATGTACTATGTTCTTCATCTGTAAATATGTTTGTAATTAATTGCTATGTTAAATTGTTAATCGCTATGCAATCCAATGTAACTACTGTCTGTTTATTTTAACTGTGGAGCTTTTCTCCCCGGGCCTCCGCTGAAAATGGACCTACGTCCAGTCGGACACACCCGGTCAACAAATGTAAATAAATAAATAAATAAATATCAGATTTGTGAATGTGCACTATTCCCACCAGGGCAGGGTCAGAGACTGGCCTGGAGGCCAAGCAGCAATCACCTCATCCTATACAATACAGATTACAGTGACATGGCTTTCAGTCTATCCACATAAGTCATGGCATGATTTGTAGGCCCTGTGTTTTCTTAGTGAGAAACCCCTGTGGTCTCTCCAGCTGCTACATGTGCCTCATGAGGTACATGATTAAGAAAGCATTACACTCTATTAGTCTTCTGATGAGGTTCGAGTACAGTGCTGTAATATAATCCTCAGATCTGAATATTATGGTGTGACTTATGATGTGCACAACATAGTCTTTACAATAACAGTTTGGACACTTGGTGGTCAAAGGTCAGATTGCTATCTATGTGTGTTCCCAGTGCTTGCATCACTGGGTTTCAGCATAGTGGGACTGTTGTCAATGCAGTAATTAGCAGAGAATTCCACTTTCCAGAAGGCCAAAATAAAGACACATTTTTGTATTTATTTGTAGACCATGTGGCTTTGTCAGCAATCATTTTTCTGTGTTAGCCTCTCCTGTAGTATGTTATGATCACAGGTGGACTCAATGTTTGTACCCAGTGTGCAAGAATAAGCAAAAGCAGTAAGCGAGAGGCCATATACTTTAGCCTGACCTGTCAAGAAATAGAGTTCAAACAGTAAAGGGCCAAGCACATATCCCTGGAGTACATCAGTTTTGACAGCTCTGCTGGTACAAGTTGATTCACCAACTTTCACAGTATGTGTTCTGTCAGTGACCCAATTGGTTACCCATCTAGTGATGTAAGGGTTAATCTCCAGCTGGGTGAGTTTCTCAATGATACCTGCATGGGAGATTTTTCATCCCCTAGGCCAGATCAGGATAGCCAGTATGCACTGCTTTACATTCAGCCAGGCCTATCACACAGAATCAACAGGCTATGACAACATCACAAATCACCTATCATGTGACTCAGTAAATACACCTCCCTGACACAGTTGCTTACACACTTCAACACCCCCTTCACACAGACTATGTTCCTGTAGAAGGGTGTACGTCAACGTGCATCCATGTCAGTTAGGGGCATAGCACCTGATGTGTGCATGTATAAACACATCCTGACTCTCCTCATCTGTGAGGTAGACCAACATGTCATTGTGGACCTTTTACTAAATGGACACTAGTAATATCCCAGCTGTGTGCAGCAGACCTGTGTGAGTTATTAATGTTACATCATGTCTGTTACATCTGTTAGATCTCCTCAAGGAGGTCATCGAGGGCATGCATGGTGACAACACTATCATCCTTTTGAATTTCACAAGCCCAAGGCATTTGACACAAATCCACATTGAATCATTCACTCATCACTGTCAGATGTGGCCATAAACACCTATATCACCAACTGAGCAAACCAGTGTATCATATATGTGGCATGGAAATGTGTCAAAACATGTGAAGTGAATTACAATGCAATGAAAAAGTATTTTTCCCCTTCCTGATTTCTTTTTTTTTTTTGCATGTTTGTCACACTTAAATGTTTCAGATCATCAAATTTAAATATTAGACAGAGATAACCCAAGTAAACACAAAATGCAGTTTTTAAGTGATGATTTTATTTAAGGAAAAAATATCCAAACCTACATGGCCCTATGTGAAAAAGTAATTTCCTCCCTTGTTAAATCATGAAGTAACTGTGGGAAAGCCGAGTTCAATTTCACTAGCCACACCCAGGCCTGATTACTGCCAGACCTGTTGAATCAAGAGATCACTTAAATAGAACCTGTCAGACAAAGTGAAGTAGGCCAAAAGATCCCAAAAAGGAAGACATCATGCCGCAATCTAAAGAAATTCCGGAACAGATGAGAAACAAAGTAATTGACATCTATCAGTCTGGAAAAGGTTACAAAGCCATTTTTAAAGCTTTGGGACTTCAGAGAACCACGGTGAGAGCCATTATCCACAAATGACAAAAACATGGAACAGTGGTGAACCTTCCCAGGAGTGGCCAGCCTACAAAAATTACCCCAAGAGCGCAGCGACGACTCATCCAAGAGGTCACAAAAGAACCCAGAACAACATCTAAAGAACTGCAGGCCTCACTTGCCTCAGTTAAGGTCAGTGTTCATGACTCAACCATAAGAAAGAGACTGGGCAAAAATGGCATACATGGCAGAGTTCCAAGGCGAAAACCACTGCTGACCAAAAGGAACATAAAGGCTCATCTCACTTTTGCCAAAAAACATCTTTATGATCCCCAAGACTTTTGGGAAAATATTCTGTGGATTGATGAAACAAAAGTTGAACTTTTTGGGAGGTGTGCATCCCATTACATCTGGTGTAAAAGTAACACAGTCAAACATGGTGGTGGTAGTGTGATGGTCTGGGGCTGCTTTGCTGCTTCTGGACCTGGACAACTTGCTGTGATTGATGGAACCATGAATTCTGTTCTACTAAAAAATCCTGAAGGAGAATGTCCGGCCATCAGTTTGTGACCTCAAGCTGAAGCGCACTTGGGTTCTGCAGCAGGACAATGATCCAAAACACACTAGCAAGTCCACCTCTGAATGGCTTAAAAAAACAAAATGAAGGTTTGGAGTGGCCTAGTCAAAGTCTGGACTTGAATCCAATTGAGATGCTGTGGCATGACCTTAAAAAGGTGGTTCATGCTCAGAAACCCTCCAATATGGCTGAATTAAAACAATTCTGCAAAGAAGAGTGGGCCAAAATTCTTCAACAGCGATGTGAAAGACTCATTGCCAGTTATTGCAAACACTTGATTGCAGTTGTTGCTGCTAAGGGTGGCACAACCAGTTATTAGGTTTAGGAGGCAATTACTTTTTTCACATAGGGCTATATAGGATTGGATAGTTTTTTTCCTTAATAAATGAAATCATCACTTAAAAACTGCATTTTGTGTTTACTCAGGTTATCTTTGTCTAATATTTACATTTGTTTGATTATCTGAGACATTTAAGTTTGACAAACATGCAAAAAAAAAAAAGAAATCAGGAAGGGGGCAAATACTTTTTCATTGCACTGTACATCTCAGGTCCAGTGATCAGATCCATGCATCAGGGCTGTCTGCTAGGCCCTTTCCAGACCATTATTTAAATCACAGATATTATAAATGACATAAGCATCATGTGTCGAAACAGCTGTCTTATGGACTACAGATTATGGGCAATCATTGATTCCAACTGTGACATTATTTTAATGCAGACAGTATAAACACACACCAAAGATTGCTGCCACAGCCATAACAACACTTGCAATGACACAAAAAGATGGAGGGATTTGTTATGACAGGAAAACAAACACACAACCCAAGTACACTGTAGACATCGCACCCTATTATCAGACCAAGTGGTACTGACTGTGTCCTGGGGTCGATGGTATGTGGAATGTACACCAGCATGTGGCCACAGTGCTGACTACTCCCTTGTATGTAACATAACTACAGTCTTCATCACACCAATAATTGAGTACAATGCATCCTTCTTCATGTAGCTCACTACACATCTTCCAGTGATGTGTAACTGAATTGTACCACAATTCGCACTGCCACAGTGAGTTATCACACATCTTATTGGCCATACCTAGGTATTCTTTTTGTGGCATACACATTGCTGTCTCATGGTGCAGAAACCCCATCAAGGTGTTACACCAGATGCATGTGTGATACCTGTTCCGGTGATGAACACAGTACATACATAGCTGTTTGACAACATTAATGGCATGAGTAACATTTGTGACAGTGTGGATTGTGCCATATAAATATATGCCATGCATACCAGTCAACTAGCCTGTATTGATCATAATGACAGATAATGGTATGTAAGTGTCCCTCCTAACACCTCCAGCAGATAAACTGTAAAAATAAGACACTCCAACCACAAACTATTATACAAAGTCAGACAGAAGTCAGTTGGATCCACAAATGATTTATTGATTGAGCGCTTTCGTCTCAAATTAGAAAATTCATCAGAATTCTCCAGCAGGTATTACAGTGTCAGGACGGTGTGCATGATTACCCTCAGGGAGTGCAGACATGTCATAACAGTTGTACAAGTGTGTTTGCGCAGAACCCTCTCTGATCACTCTAAATCGCATATGTTTATTTCAGTGACATGAGATTACTGGTGTTATTATTCTGACATTGTCCATGATTGTGCATGCTTCCTCTAATGTTGTCCATGAGCTGTTACCTGTGTCTCAATTGCTGTAGACCTCTGCTGAGATTACACTCACACAGGCAAATCAGCTTCCACAGCTTCACAAAATGCCATTTACCCGAATTGTACGTAACATCCCTGATAGATGTCCTCTGCACTGTTCATGTAAGGATGCTTATCTCACACAGACATTATCCCCATTGTTATGTCACCTTGTGTGACAATCACATAATACACATTTTCACTGTGGAGTCCCTACTGTACCATATTTTTAAGCATCTTTATTGAATTATCACTTGTGGTGTATGCAAATTTACATTCATACAAAAGTAATCAAACTGTATTAACAAGTTCACATTTACAAACATTATACTTCACACATATATTGCTATATATCATATAACCTAAGCAACATTAAATAAATGATTCAATTTCTGTCCTTTTTTTAAACAAAAAAAAACATCTTTACTAAGCCATCACTTATGACATAGACAATCATATATTTATAAAACAGAAAACAAACCACACTGACACAATCCTGGTTGCAAGCATTTTACTTCACAAACCATACTGACACACTCCAAGTTGCAAACATTATACATGACTTATATTCTTCCCAATCATGTTCAGTTTAACTACATAACTAATTTAAGTCCTCCTTTCTTTTTAAAACTCATTCTTCCCCTTATGTATTCTTTCCACAATTCCCATTTCTTCCTATGTAGTTTGCTCCTACCCTTATCTAAAGATCTCAATTCCAGTTGTTTTATCTCTGTTACTAAATTCACTACTTCTAGTACAGCTGGTTTAGATTTTGATCTCCATTTTCTAGTAAATGCTTTTTTGGCAGTCACCATAATTAGACACAGAAAGGCCTTACCATGCCTATGCAATTCTGATTCTATATCATAGTTCAGAAAAATCATCTCCTTCAACAGACCAACCTGCCCACCCAGCGTCTCCAACAGTGCATCCTGCAGGGAATTTTTAAAGTCCACCAATGTACCACACTCCCAGAAAATATGTTCCCAATTAACTCTTTTATTCCTGTCATACCTCCAACATTTGCTATCTACCGGAGGAAAAATCCTCGATTATAAAAATGTCTATATAAACATTTCCAAACAAAAATCCTAAATCTTCCAGATTTTGTTGCATATTAGACCCCTCTATTTCTTTCGCTTTGCCTATACTCTGATATAAATCCTTGAGAGGGAAGGCGATCTCTAACCTGCAGTCCAAATACATTTTTGGCATCTTCACATTCTGTCATCTTTCCCTCTCTAGTTATTTGCTCCCAGTCTCTTGGGATCTTTGCTAGTTTTCCTCAATAAAGCCCTCTTGCTTATCATCTATATCCCTAATTGCATTCATCCCTCTCAGCAGAATCCTTTCTCCATTGTTGTGTTGGCTTAGTTCTTAGGATACTTTCTGCTACTTTACAGCTATAATATTCTGCATGTTATTCTCCTTAAAGACCTGCATCCAAAATCCCAGTCTTTTCTTGTTTCTTGAACTTCTCCCTGTTTCATCATCATCCCTTTCCACACTGAATTATAGTTTTCTGCTTGTGCTATGTATAGAAGCCTTAATTGTGCAGCTCTGAAATACACCTTCAAATCAGGTAATCCCAATCTGCCCAGTTCTACTGGAAGAGTCAGCTTATCCCACTTGACTCTGTCTTCCTCTCCCAGATAAAGTCCGTCAGCTCTTTATTAATTGCTATCCACAATTTCTCCTCTGGTTGACAAAATATGCCTGACCTGTGTATAAGGCTAAAGGGACTATAAGCATTTAACTGCTTGTATCTTACTATCCATATCTATATAACAAAGCTTCCATTTTCTCAGTTTTTGTATTATCTTTTGTTTAGTCTCTTTCCACATATCCTTAGCTGCCAGACTAGAATAATTTTTAACCTATACTCCTAAATACTTCATTTTATCACGTCTCCATAAATATGGATATTCCTGAACCAATTCATCTCTGGGTACATAATTTAACACTATTGACTTTGTTTTAGCTTCGTTAATTTTGTACCCTGAAAAGATCTGAAACTGTCTCAAAATGTTCCACAACACTGTAATGTCTCTTTTTGGTTTTGTCAGGTATAAAATAATATCATCTGCAAATAAAGTCAGCTTTTCTTGACTACCGTACCAATTATATCCTTGAATTTCTGAGTCCCTTATTTTCTTTGCCAATGGTTCTAAATATAATGCAAATAATAAAGAGGAAACAGGACACCCTTGCCTGGTTTATCTGCGCAAGCAGAAATTATCAGAGAGGGTTCCATATACTTAAATTTTCACCTCCAATCCCTCATATTTCCTCCTAATCAACCTTATAATTGTTTCAGGAAATGCTAATTTTTCCATTGCCCTGCTCATAAAGTCCCAGCTTACTCTATCAAATGCTTTCTCTGCATCAAGACCCACCAACAACAATGGTATTTTCTTACATTATGCTTCCCTCTGGATCATCAATGTTCTGTTAATGTTGTCAAATGTTTGCCTCCCCTCCACAAAACAACACTGATCCATATCTATCCATTTTGGCATTACTTTAGCCATTCTTTTAGCCACTATAGATATGAACACTTCATAATCATGGTTTAGTATTGAAATGGTCCAGTATGAAGCTGAATCCCTTAGATCTTTATCCTCTTTAGGTATTACAGCTATCACTGCTTTCTTCCAGGATTTTGGTACTTCTCATCTTAAAATACTGTTAAACAAAACCTTACAGATCTTTATCAATTTTTTTCCTCCTAGCTTCCAAACTAATACACAAAATGCCATATATTCCTGGGGACTTTCCTGTAGATTGGTTATACATCACAATTTTTATCTTATCTCCTCCTATCCTAACTGTAAGTAATTCAGCCTCATCTACCTCTAACCTTGGCATACTTAATTCTTCCATAAAACATTTCCATTTGTATCTTTTCTTGATTTCAACAGTTTTCTGTTTTATACACACTTTCAAAGAAACTCCAAAATATTTCTAATACATCTACAGGATCTCTTGTCACCTTCCTTGTTATAGGCTCCCTACGCTTGGCAACAGCCCTTTGTACTTTCTGTTGCCTGAGATGTTGTGCTAAATGTTTTTGTGCTCTAGTATTATTATCAAGAACAGTTTCTTAACAGCAATATTTCTAAACTCATGAATATTATTGAGGTAATCCCTTATTTTCTGCTTAGCATTCTGCAGTTGATCCTTTTCTTTTTCTGTGAGATTCCCTCTATTCTGCAATACTTTAACATTTGTCAATCCCTCTAAATATTTCTTGTTGCTTTTAACCATAGCATCCTTTCTTTTATTTTTACCCCATTTTTAAACTTCACCTTAATTTTATCCTGTTCCCTAGATATATTTTCAGAAGTAATTTCAATCCTCTCTAATAGCTCCTGAATAATCTCCACTACCCATTCCTTAAATTCCTCTCTTTTCAACAGATAGCTGGGAAAGCACCAGTGTCTCATTTTATTTCATTACCCTGTGTTTTTATTTTAGTTATTAATGGCGCATGATCTGAAATAGTCATTGGGTGCATTATTAAGACCTTCAATTAAATGCACATGTTCCTGTGAAATGTAAATTCTGTCTAGCCTAGCCCAGTTTTTATATCTCAGGGGAATAATATGTAAATAAACTCTGAACGCCTATTACTGAATTCACATCTTCCATGTCAAATATTTTCATAACTTTCTTCAAAAATCTACCCTCCTTTGTTATACTTTCACTCCTGGGCCCCCCCAGACACAGCTTCACTGCTGCAAATCAAATTCCAGTCCCTACCTATGAGTAATATTCCTTACTGAAAACTGATTATTTCTCTCAGAATTTTCTTAAGCTCCATTATAGCAGTTTTAGGCGGAATATAAATACATGCCAGTGTAATCCTTCTCCCTTGCCAGTAGCCCCTTAGTACTACAAATCTACCATTATATTTTTATCCTTTTCAATCAGTATTGAAGCTCTTCTTGCAATTAATATAAGTACTCCTCTTTTTCTTTGTCCCAGATATTGTGCTAAATAACCATCTTGAAAACCTTTTGTTGTCAAATTCATATGCTCGGTTCTTTCCAAGTGTGTCTTCTGTAACATAACTATTTGCACTCTACATTTTTAAAATAGTTCACTACTTTTTCTTTTTTTTTGTATTTATCTGTGAGACCACTGACATTTAAAACATTACAGAAAGCATCATTGTATTAAAAAGTTATTATTCCCATCTTTTGTGTATAACGCCTTTTTGTTAAATGTCTAATTCCAGCTTTTATGTTGCATACATACACTGTTTGGCAGGTTGTACTTTTATACAGTTGTTTTTTTCTCATATCCATTTGAACCTATGTCACATCTTACAAAACTTTTTATTTTACTGAAAACCCTAAAATAAAATAAGTACACCCCCAATACCCTATCAAGCCATTAACTTAATACTAACACACAAAACTATGTATATCTTCAAATATTGATGTTTTACCCCCCTAATAGGAACAAATGTCCCAAACTAACAGCCACACTCACAGCTTTGAGTTAACCTAAAAGAAAGGTTATCCATGCTAAAACACATGATGCAGCCCATGCTTCTACTAAATGCTAACTGGTTTTGTCTTATTTTATTTATTTATTTTAAATTTATATACCGGGAAAGTCCAACTGGAGATGTGTCCTTTTTCAGTGGAGGTCTGGGGAGATAAGCTCTAAGTTGTATAGTCACATAGTAACAGTACCACATGTTAACAATTTAAAGTATTTCATAATAACAAAGACAATAAAACAGTGTTAGAAATTGTTACCACAGATATAACTTCAAGTAGAACTTATAGTCATAATAATAAAGACCATAAAACAGTGTTAGACATTGCAACTGTTGCAATAATGCCTAGTAGAGCTTATAGTTACATACAAAGTATTATCCATATTCAGAGATATTTAAATTGACAGTTGATATGTATACACATAATTGTCAGTAAGGTGCAAAGAGCATTCAGCTTACAGCTTCAAGAACTTGTCATAAATCATTTAAGCAAGGGTTAGAGGGTGTGTTAGCAGTGGAAGTGGGCTATCCTGGGGGCTACAGGGACAGAGGCAGGAGTTTGCAAGGTGTGTTTTTAGGAGCATTTTGAATTGTTTAGATGAGGGAATGGTCACTATTGAGTTTGATAAGGCATTCCAGAGCTTAGATGTACAGTATAGCTAGAGAAAATGGATTCTCCTGCTGAGTTCTTTACTTTAGTTACTTGTAGCAGTAGTTTATTGTTAGAGTGGAGGGATCTTGAAATGGAGTAAGGCTGAATGAGCTCTTTGACGGCTGGTGTTTTATTTGGGTGGTGGAGAATTTTATGAGCTAAGGTTAGCTGATTAAAGTGTAGCAATTGAGAGAGCTTGAGCCAATTCAGCTGTTTGAGGGATAAGCAGTGATGTGATATGTAAGATGCGTTGGAGGCAAATAATTTTATTGTAACAGACTTCCAGTTTAGCAAGTTCAGTTTTATGGAGGTTGGATAGGACTGGGGATACACAGCAGAGTACTGATAGCAGGTGAGTTCTGGCAATGGTTATTTTAGTGGTGTTTGTTAGAAATTGCTTGTTCCTATATAGGAGGCCAAGTTTGTATGTACTTTTTTGATGGTTTGGTCTATATGGAGATTATAACTCTCCCAGCTGAGAAAACCCCTGAATGCTTTCAGAGAACATTATCTTCTAGCCAGTTTCTCTTTTCTTTTTTTTTCACATGCAATCACTCTCCACCAGACTGTAAGCAATTTCTCTTTATCAGATTGTCTCCATGGAGACAAGAGAACCAGACAGCCAATTTCTCATTATCAGACTGTCTCCATGGAGACACAAGGGCCAGATACATATTTGCTACTAAGCATACATTTCTTTCTAGATAAAGCCTCATAATATTCCATATTCTTTTTCATTTATTTGCTTTCTTTTAAAACTTGTTACTAAATAAGTCTACGGTCCTTAATCCAGCCATTCCCACATGCAAGAATGAGAAAAAGCACATTAACTTTTCTTTTGTTATGCTCTTTTAACCAGGCTTTTTTTTACATTGCAGTGCCTACATTTCTTAAAACTGAGCAAGAAGAAAGAGAGAAGGGAGAAAGAAAGGGAAAAAAACAGCAGCACCTATTTACAATCCCGTTTACATTTAAAAATAACTAAGAAAACTTTACTTTATAGCATGCAAAGAGAACCATACACCACAAAAATAGCACTATTAAGAAAAAAATGTTTTCTTTAGTTACAGTTAACTTTCTCCCCTTTCTTCCACTCCCCAAAGCATTATTCCAGACATTAATGGCATGTACTATGGGCTTATACTTTAGAGTCCCCCACAAGTCCAACAAATTCTGAAAAAAAATCAAATATTTCCCGATTTTCTTGTTCTGTCATATTTCACAAATATAATGATAACATTGTAATCTCACATTACATTACTGGTTTTATTACTGTTCATCTCCATCTCCCAAATCCTATCTTTGCTTCATTTCCAACGTACTCTTGGTTCTTCTGTTCAACTCTCATGCTCCCTGCATTCTCTCCAACATTTTCCATTCAAACAGTGGAAAAGATTTCACAGCTACAGTCTCGCTGTGGTCTTTATTACCAGTAGAACAAGAAACAGAATATGTTTCTGTTTCACAGCTCAATTTTTGTTGGACAAACTTTTGTATTTCCTCCTTAGCATTTACTTCATCAACAAATAATTTTTGCCCCTCCAGGGAAGAAAACCTTGAAGACACCTGGGTACAGCAGTTTGAATCTCACACCTGTATCTCAACATTCCCTAAATAGTGGAATGGATTTACTCCTCTTCTGCCTGGTGTACTTGAGTAATCATTCTCCACAAACACTCTGCTGTTTCCCACTTTTAGTATTTGGTCCTTCTGCCACAGTTTTGTCAAATCAATTCCTTCTGCTGCTTCTTTACTATTAAATATTTAGGTTGCTTTCTCTTAATGCAGTCTGTTCCTTCCAGCATCTCTGGTATAGCTGAAAATCTCAGGTGTTCCCTATATACTCAGTCCTCTAATTATGTTACTTTTTAAAACATCTCTTCCTAGCAGTCTCATATTCAGCCAGCCTTTTCTTCATTTTGACCTCTGATGTTTGCAGCTTTATCACCTCATCTGAATATCTGTTGTTTGTGCTGATATACTCCATCAGTGTTTATTTTATTTTTAACCAGTTTTGTGTGCAGTTTTCTTATATCTTCCTGTAGGTTACTGGAAGTTGTACATGGAGGTTGCATTGCCTTTTGCTGATCAGCTGCAGAACTTCCCCAGTCAATGTTTCTTCCTCACTTTTTTAACTGATTTTTTCCAGGTGCTCTGCATTTCTTTTTCCTGACATCCAGATAGTATACTTACTAAACAGTTACCAAAATTTACCCATAAAAACAAAAGTCTACTGGCCTTCTCTGTTGAGTTTGTGTTTTCACACTGAGAGAGCTACAGTTAAGCTGTTACTCAATGTGCAGCCATTTTGGAAGCATCAGTCACTACTGTACCATACTGATTTTGATTGGTGTCATAGCCAGCCTTAGGCATAGGCCAACTAGGCAGCTGCCTAGGGCACCGCTCCAGCAGGGGCGGTTTTCCAGTATTTATTTGGTGTAGGTAGAACAGGATGGGGGCACAGAGTAGTGTGGTGGGGGGCGCCATACAGCCCTTTTGCCTAGGGTACCAATTGATCTAAGGCCGCTCCTGATTGGTGTTGCTGCTACAAACATCTTCCATTAACATGCCTCATCTGCTGTACATTAGTTTGTTTCCCCTGTCCTCTTTCCCTGTGTTCATTCCTACAATTCATCTGTGTGTCCTTATCCAATATAGACACACTTCCTCTGAGTGTTTATTTTACATGGCAGTCCAGGTACCCTTACAGATCATTTACACAACTTCAGTACAGAATACCAGGAATGGGATTTCACAATAATCTGCACTGTAGATACCTTGTCCTGTACTGTGTTTGGACTACATACTTAACAATCATACCTCTCAACTGTTCAAATTTTCACAGATTGTCCAGATTTTTGCCTTTATATCTTTTGGTGTTTTTTTGTGGTTTTCTGCAATATCTGGGATGATCTCACAACTAATGTGACTCAATATTGCATACATATGAGTTTCAGACTTCAAATCCTTCAGAACATGTAGCTTAACACAAACCCCTAGTTATTCTAGCACATTTCTACAGAGCAAGTATGTCAAATATGTCCATATTTCTGGCTCATTGTCCCCCCATTATGTTGTCCTTTGTCCAGATGTCTTGCAGTAAGAGACTGAGAGCTATCTGTTAAGCTCTGGTGATAACTGTGGCATACCATGCAAACCGTGGACCTTCAGTGCTCTGACTTAAACAGGATTGCTATCCATATTCACTTACATGATTTCCTGGCATGCAACACTGTTGTCAGCCATGAAATCTCATTTATTTATGTTTAAACGTGGTGTATGGCATGAATATGCAATGAGCACTGCTGCTCACCGCGCATCACCAAGCAAACTTATAAACTCTGTGTAGCCTTCACACAAAACCTACATGGAGTTTTCTGAATCCCAGGGAATGTCTTTTTGAATTTTGGTAAGTTAGCAATTTTTCTTATCTACTGTAATACTGAGTTCCCTGCTTCTGGGGCTCCTTTAGAAAAGGCTTCTTCTCCCACCATCTCCTTGAATAACGGTCTTACTACAGAGACAGCATTGTCTGATTTTGAGCTCAGTGGGGAAGTAAACTATCTTTGCATAAGTTTTGCCATTTTTTACCCCTGCTGTTTGCCAATCATCAGCTCCCTCCCTCCAGACCAGTCGACCCATTCATTCCCTAGTACCAAAGCAAGGGTCAGCCAGGAGAGGCCATCATTCAAGTAGCCACCAAGGGTGTTATTTATTTACTTATTTATTTTTAAATTACTTTTCAAGCTCTAACCCCCAGCACATACATAGATTCATAGTTATCCCCTTTGGGAAAAAACATGTACCCATGAATTACCACATAGGTGGCAGTACACTAAACACCGAAAGTGACTTAGGGACACAGGTGGACAGTGGTCTCACCTTCTATAACCACATCGCCACAACAGTCAGGAAATCCTTCTATGTGGCACATCTCATCACTAATAGCTTTTCATCCAGAAAAAAGGAGGTCATTGTTCTACTGTACTCATCCCTCATTAGACCCATTATAGAATACACCGCCCCATTTGGTATGTACCTCTCAAGACATCTGCAACAACTGGAAAGGCCGCAGAAATACCTCACTAAAATAATCACAGGTCTAAAGCAGATGCCCTATGCTGACCATCTAAACAAATTCCAGCTATACTCTGTCGCATATCATCTATTCAGGGATCTAAACCTTGTCATCACAATGAACAAAACACGCTGGACGGATAGGTTCCTGACCCAGAGACTCCCCAGACTCTGGAACAGACTGCCCATACATGTCAAGTAGAGCGCCTCTTTGGCCTTCTTCAAAAGGAACCTTGACAATTGGATGGGAGATAGGAAATTCACTCCGGGGATCACGTCAGTCACCCTGCTAGACAGGGGTCCAGGGAAGTAAATATTATGGGAAGAAATAGCCAGAGAATTGTTATGACTAGGCTTGTATAGGCTCTAGGGCCGATAGCCTAGTACCAACCTATGAACCTATAGATTGTTACTAAGCTAATGACCTAGGGCTTTTCTAAGCCTAGCCAGGTTTTCCCAAAAGAAAAATGACAACCTATCCAAATATGACATTGAGGACAAGGCATTTATAAGATGCCTGGCTAACATCCAGGGAGAAGTCATGCAACAGGCTGACCAAAGATGCCATCCCCTCACTTCCACAAAAAGTATATGCTTTAATTAGCCCCACCTCCTGAGAAGTAGGAGTGGTGGTTCCACCACCATTTCCTCCAGAAAAATTGCACTAAACCTGTGTGCCCCAGAATGTGAATAACCCTCCACCCGACAGGAAAGACAAGAGTACCAGACCCTTTTACTATTCTCACAGTCTGCCTAATATCTCTCATGTCAAGACCATTTAATCAAACTTTGATAGCCTGGGTCACAGAAAGGGCTCCATAACAGAGGAACCATCATAACAGGTAACCAGTTTACTATACTTAAGTGATATACTCATACTGTATGGGGCCATCAAGGAAGATAAAGCAATATATTTTATTAGCCACTACATGTTTGCTGCAGACTATATGGTAAAGATTGTTAGGCAATGTTCAGTTTTAGGCAAAAATATTTGACTAGACAGAACTTGTTTTGCTTCTATAGGTAGTAGACTGAAGTATTTGTAGGCTATTTAAGTTGTGTAAGAGTGATGCCAGCAATGTGTTCTATACTGGAAGTGAAAGTAAGTTGTTGGTTTAATGTGTACTGGCAAGGTGATTATTGTCTGTGGACTGATTCTACCTTGTAAAACAAGGAAGTTATTATGCTTTTCTGATTTTAGTAAACACACACTAGTTAAAATTTAAAGTGTCTCTCTACCACTGTCCTTAGATTTTCAATGATTTGACATGTACTTTGTATTCATAACTTTATTTACTTTTCTGTCAGGTATTATGATACTACATTTACTGACATTGATGGTGTGGTCATTACTTTGATGTAAGCTACTATTGCAGACCATCTTGTAGAATGTAGGTTTTTAAAATACAGCAATTATGTAACTCAATTTGAAATCACTGGCACATATTGGTACATAAAGCAAATTACCCTCTTTTATATCTGAGAACATTCAAAAACAAAATGGCCCCAGTATGGAGTCCCGTGGAATGCTCCACATGTTCCCTACAGTACTGACTTCCATCTTTTTTCTTAGTCGATGTTTTACCCACTGAATTAATATATATATATATATATATATATATATATATATATATGGACGGACACTTAATGGTTTTATTTTTCTACTAACCCCCACCCCCGTTATCTGGGACTGTGCTGAACTCTTTAGCAGGCATTAGGGCTGGTCGGCAGATGCAAGTTTGCCAGGCTGGCAGAAACCCTTCCCAACTCTGTTCATATAGCACACATGCTACACTCTCTAGTTATTCTTGCTGCAGCATGCAGCTAAAAGAAAAACAGAGGAGAGAGGGAAAAGAAACTTCAGATGCAACCCTCCAAAGGTGGGAGACATAAGGAGGGTATGCTACTGAAAATGTACCACCTGCTAATAGCTGTAGTGTTGTGGTAAAATAAATAACTTTCTTGTCTAATAAGAGGTTTACCAGCTGTAACCAACAAACAGGATGTAGTCCCTTTCCTTGGCTAAACCTCCTGGACGACCATCTCTATGGGAATATATGTCACAGATGACAGTGATCCCATAAGAAGACCTGGGAATAATATCCAGCTTATAGTGCCTCACAAAAGTGTTAGCGAAGACAAATTTGCAGCTACACAAATATTATCAAGAATGGCACTACAGAAAAGGACATTAGAAGTAGCTACAAGTCTAGCAGAAGGAGTCAAGGGGCTACAGATAAGGACTTCCCATTTTTAGCAAAGCAAAAGTAAAAGCAAATGGCCAACTACCAAGAAAGGTTAAGCTTAGAAACTCTCTGACTCAGTCCAGACTTGAAAAAAGAAACAGTCACTCATCCTTGTGAAAAGACATGTTCTTGTTCAGACAGAGTCTGTAGACACTCATACAATGCATATATTTCCCCTGGTTAGACTACAGAGGAAAGAAACAGTCAAGTTAATAGACCGGTTTAACTCAAACTCAGTAGCAACTTCTGTCATGAAAGAAAAGTTGTTCCAAGCTCTTATGGAACTACAAATATGAACACCTGTGGAAGCCTGACAAAATAAACCTACAATTCTGAACTTCTTTTTGGCAGAAATAATGGCCACTAAAAACAGGGTCTTTTGAGACAGATACTTTAACTCTGTAGACATTTCTGGTGAATTTTTTTAGCATGAAATAAATTTCCTACAGTAGAACAGCATCTTGAATAGAAGGCCTATTAGAAAGGCTGTGCAGACCTTAAAATGGGGTAGAGAAGAGTCAGCTATTGAAGAGAAATTTCAGAGAGCAGCCAAATGAGCATTAATGGAAAAAATGAGCCCATCATCAAAATTATTATGCAAATAAGAGAGAGCTAAAGGAATAGGGGCTAAAAAGGGAAGTTATTGTGTAATGTCCACAAGAAAAAAAATAGTCTACTTATCTGGATAAGTCTTCTGACTGAAAAGCTTCTGAGAGGACAGCTAAAACCCAGTGAGTTGGAACAGTCGGAATCTTTAACCAGTAACTGAAGAAGAGCACAATATGTCTGTGTAAAAACTAAGAACCACAAAAAGAAATATGGCTAGCCAACAAACTTGCAATTCAGTTTTAATGCACACAAATCTTCAGATCAAGCATTTTCATTAAACAATTACTTCCTCAGAATCTGAAGTAAGCACCTCCCAACTTAATATAAGCCAATTTATACCAATCACATTCTCTAAACTGATCACATGACCAACTTCATAATTGTTAAATATAAAAAGCTTAACATCAACTAAATGATACTAATTAAATAATTATAAGAATTAATGAATTAATTATAAAAAAAAATCTTCATAACTTAGTTGTCCTTAACATTAAGTGACTTGTTACAGTTATTTTTTCAAGAATTCCTGCAGGAATATCCACTCCCAATTCTAAACTGTGTTCACTTTTAGCAAACTGTTTTAAATGCAAGTTGGGGGGAGGGGGTCATACTTCAGATTTTTGAGGCAGTCATTGTTTGATGGAAAACACGTGATCTGAAGAGTTGTGTGTATTAAAAAGTGAATTACAAGTTCGCTGGCTGTGCATATTTATTTTTGTGGTTCCGAATCTTTAACCAGATAAAAAGTAGGCAAAGTTTCAACCAAATATGGAAAAAAAAAATTTTGTCATAAAGTTCCCTGCATCCCTTAGCAAATCCATGGTTATGCAACCTCAAAGAGAGCTGTATCCTAAAAAACTTGAATTACACCAAATGTACAAATAGAAATGTGCTGGCACACATTCTCTAAGGAGTGATTGGCACACTTCAAGCTGAAAGAGTATTCAGCAAGGTGAAACCTCATCCAGCTTACAATCAACAATAGTAGGGAAGCTCATCTGAGAAGAGGAAAGGATAGTAATTACACTGTCAGAAAAGGCAAGATTACTAGCTTTTAATGAAACTGGAGAAGCCATGCTGTAATTTTTACTGACTTAAAATTCTAGGCTGGAGGTTTGCCTGATGTCAGTGTCTTTAAATGTTGCAGGCAAAGGGGTATCAGCACAGAGAACCAAGGTTTCTGATCCAGAAATACTATGAGAATAACTTTGGTCTTAATAAGACTGTCTTTCTAGATGAACTTCATCATCAAAGAACATCAGAGGAAAGCATAAAGGATACCAGGAGGCAAGCTATTGACTACAGCATCAAAGGACTAATTAACCTAGAGGGGGTATAATGAAAAGAAACGGGCACATCTGTCATTTGCTGAAGAAGCAAAGATGGTGTACACTGGGAATTCCAAAAGGATAATTGGCACAAAAGAAACCAAAAACAAAATAAAGTGCCAAAACTGCTGGAGCCACGGATGTCAGCAAAATACTTTATTGGTAAAATCCACAGAGCTTACGCCAAATACAGTCCTCAATACACATAAACACCTTAAAACAAAATTGCGTTTTCATCTTAACAAACCGACTTCTTCAGATACCCTCTGACAAAATAAGTCAAATGGTGTACACTGGCCTACATGAAAGACAAAGACCACTAAAGGACTTAGCGACCATTTGTAAACCATCAAAAGCAGCAGCAGAGGATGAAGTCCCAGTTGTGGCTCAGACAACTGCGGTTTGAATAGTGGTCCCAACACTGGAGTATCCAGGTATGAAGAAAAAGGAATGAAGGGGAATGGTCTGCTCAACTTCTATGGGGGATGCTCACATGCAGGGGTACATCCAGTGATAAGATTTTTCTAGAGTTGACTGGAAAAAAAACACCACTCCTGCTTCAGGTTGATAGGCTGGATGGACCTGACAGAACATGCTCCTTAGCAAAATAAAAAGACACCCTTCACAGCAATACATTGCACATTCTCTCTCTGGCGCTACGCCCATGTGTGTGAAGGGGATAGGAAAAAACATGTGATCTTACAGCGCAGTAAGAATTTTTTGGGAGTTAGAATCAGGAAACTGTGATTCCTGTAATTATATTTCATGAAAAAGCAGGATTCCTATAATGTAATTATATTATGAATTACAGCATTTAGACAGGATAATACCAGCATGAGTGTAGAAAATATGTCCTTCAACACTGTCATGTTTTCTAGATGAGTAATAAAAGGGGGGAAGACACATTCCTGATTTATACAATAGCTGGGTAATGTATATACACTCGCACACGCATATATACATATTTTTATATATATATATATATATATATATATATATATATATATACACACTACGGTGGTGGTGCTGCGGTAGCGCCTCACAGTAAGACATTGTCCTGTTCGATTCTCAGCTAGAGCGTCTTCTGTGTGGAGACATGCGTGAATGGGCGTACCTTCGTTAAAGGTTGTGCGTCAGGGCCGGCAACTCGGCACATAAAAATCTACTGCCAATCATTAGCGGACCGGAATTCCACTGTGGCGACCCCTAACTGGGAAAAGCCGAAAGACATAACACATATATATATATATATATATATATATATCTATATATATATATATATCTATATATATATATATATATATATATATATATATATATATATATATATATACACACACACATACACACACACACACACACACACACACACACACACACACACACACACAATTTCATAGCAAATTAGAATAACTATATATATATATATATATGTGTGTGTGTGTGTGTGTAATAAAAAACAATGCTAGAACTCATCTTTATTATTTAGTCAACTTTGTAACTCGGATTTCTCAGCTCTTGAAGTTTCAGAACACAGAAAACACTGAAACCAGCAAACAGTGCAAAGCAATCACTACACATGCTAATAAATAAATTTCCTTAAAGCAACACTTTAACATGCTAGATCTGTGGCATACAGGAATAAACTCTGACTAAAGCACAAGAAACCCAAATTCTAATAGTAGGCCAGGGAGGCACAACCATCCAGGGGGTATGCCTCTCCACACTGGACAGAACTACTGAGAGCATTAAGTGTTTTTCTAGTGGAGTTCCTAGTCCAATGAGCTCCTACAACCACAGTACATTATTACTATGTAGCCAAGGGGGAAACTTAGTGAGCAGAGGCAGAGGTAGAGGAGCCATCAGACAAAGGTCCCATGGGGGAGCAAAAAAAAAAAAACATTTTAATAAAGTATGTATAAAGAGAGAAACGGCTTCAGGTAAAACCCAGGTGCACAAAACCAGTACTATATATAACCAAAAACACCGTGGTACCACACAATAGCGTCTTTAATAACACAAAAAAATAAGGACAGTGGTGAGCGCTTTCGCAAAACTAATTGCTTCATCAGACAAGAAAATAAAACACTCCATTGCATATATACAGATGGAACCATTGACTCAATCACTGATGTCATAGGTCAATTAAGGCATTAAAGCTATATAAAACTTATAAATGTAGAAAAGGCTACATATAGAGAAAACTGCATATAAAAGACACATATAAAATATTGCATGTAAATGCATATAAAAACTGCATATGAAAACTGCATACAAAAACTATATACAAAACTATTGGTAAAAAACCTAAGTAATGTGCATAGATATAAACTCCATAAATACTGTAGCTATGAAAAACATAGATAAAAATAAAAAGCTAAAAATCTGGATCTAGTCATACAATCTATCTACAATATGTATGTATAACTAAAAGTAGTCTATGTCTCTAAAATATGAATAAATATAAATATAAGTGTAATGGGTGTATGAGGTGCTTTGGAATCAAGAATTAATGAGAATTTCTCCAATGATTTTACTTTTCTTAAAATGAATGAATGAACTACAAGAAAACATTCTAATATATGAGAAAAAATTACAAGCAACAAAGTTATCCAAACTGAACAGGGATAAATGGGACTTCGCAGTCAATAATGTATTTTTGTGGCCAAAGGAACAGGTAAATAGACAAACTGCAGTCTCTAATGTGGCTAGAAATATGCACACTGTTTCTTTAACTGAACATTCTATCAGTTCAAATGAACACGCCCAACAGGAAACTACTAAAAACAGCACCTCCGTTTTTTTAGCTACAGAAGTTACTGATACAGTAAGAGTTCACAACGCTTGCACCTTTATGCCTATCTCTCCTACTCTGACTACTAAACCAAATGGTTCTAAGGTTATTTCAACTGAAACTGGGGCAATTCCTAAGAGAAGTTGTTCTACAGCACCCTCGACTACATCGCTAGTCCCATTAAATCCTTCTATAACGGCCAGTGCTGAGAGACTAGCAGGAAAAAATACTGATAGCGTTTTTTTAGACTCTTTGAAGAAAGGAGATTTCTCCCTGAAAGCAGCTTTGCCCTACAATACTTTTACAAAGAACCAGCAATACAGAGGACAGCCAGCCAGGCTGAATCAGCAAGAGGGAGCAGGCCAAACACCCAAAAGGAGAAGAACTTAGATACAGGTTTGGTCATAAACATTTCTTCTTTTGAACTTAATACTGACCAAATTAATTTATTAAACAAAGGTGTGTCCTTTATACCAGCAAAAAAGCCAATGTAACAGAAATGATTAAAGACTTAAAGCTACTAGGCAGAAATTTATCATTGAAATCTATGTTTCCTAATGAGTCAGGAACAAGGACTAATGTATACAGGCAGCCTAGTAGTTTTATCCCAAACACCCCACCAGGTGTTCAAAAGTTTTTAGATATCTGTGAACTATCTTTCAGGGACATAGGTGAGCATGATTCTAGTGACTATTACTTTAGTAATCTCACTCCTAACGAACAAAGAGCCTTACAAGAGCTAAAGAATTTGCAGTCATTAGTTATTAAACAAGCTGATAAAGGAGGAGGCATTGTTTTATTAGATAAACAATTGTATCTACAACAAATGTATAAACTTTTACTTAACAATGAAACTTATAAATCAGTCTCTAAAATTATGGCCAATGCTATTATTGATAAAGTGTAATTTCTTATGTTTGATCTTCTTATTACTGGATTGATAGACGAACCATTATTTAAGTATTTTAATGTTCTCAAACCCACTATACCTAGAATTTATGGTTTACCTAAGGTACATAAAGACCTGGCCTCACCACCAATGCGTCCCATAGTGTCAGGGGCTGGGTGGTGCACCGAGCCCTTATCCATCTTTGTTGAAGGTACAATACATGGATTATTAGAGAATTGTCATACCATTCTAAGAGATACTAAAATGTTCCTTGAAAGGTTACATAACAGGATGGACACTATTACCAATGACACTGATTTTGTATTGGTTACAATGGACATTGAGTCATTATTTACCAGTATCCCTAATACTTGGGGTATTGAAATGGTTAGAAATTTCCTGTCAACAAATAGATGTTTTTCAAATAGTAAGATACAACTTATATGCAGTCTCTTAGAAATTATATTAGAGAATAATGTTGTTATGTTTGAAGAGAAATTTTTCCTGCAACAGGTTGGCGTGGCTATGGGCACTCCTTGTGCAAATAGCTACGCCAACCTTGCGCTAGTCTGCTGGGAAGAAACACATATACTCTCTGGTTTGAATCCTTTCTTACATCAAGTGTTATGGTATGTACGTTTTGTGGATGATGTTTTTATTTTATGGAATGGCAATGGTTTAGATTTTGCATCCTTTGTTAATTATCTGCATACCACCACTGACTTTTTAAAATTCACATACTGGCTATCTGCAGCTGAGATTGATTTTCTTGATGTACATCTAGCTAAAGCTGAATTTAACTGCTTCAAGAGTAGAATCTTCCACAAACCAACCAAAAAGAACGCATACCTACACAAAACTAGTATGCATCCCAGGCACATCCCGAGAAATTTATTAAAAGGGCAAGTTTATAGGACATTAAGATTACATGAAGATGATGAGGATGCATTACTACCATTAAATAATTTAAAATTTGAGTTTATAGCTAGAGGATACCAACCTGATGAAATTGATAAAACTATATCTGATGCATGGCATATGAGATCAACAGTTCCATGTAATAATCCATCTAACATAAACTCTAGGCCACATAATGAATTTAGAGTAGTGTTACAGTTTGTGAGTGACATCAACCAATATGTTGATGTAATTAAGAAATATTGGCACCTATTACAAGAGGTACCACAGTTGCAGGTTATCACCTGTAAAGATCCATTATTCAGTTTCAAGAACAATATGTCACTCAAGAAACAGTTATGTAACAATGATGTGCCTAAGAAAGCCATCCCTTCTTCACGTCAGGGCACTTTTCCTTGCAGGTCATGCAGTGCCTGCCCCTATATTTACAGTATAAAACCTATGTCCACCCCACTAAGCATTTTCAGTTGCAGCTTAATACTTATGCTGATTGCAAGAGCACTGATGTTGTCTATTATTGTTTTTGTCAGAAATGTCCGGTGTTTTATGTGGGTAAAACAAATAGATTTCTTAAAGACAGAATTCTAGAACATCTTCGTGATGTCAAAAATAAGAAACCCATTAATGCACTCGCCCAGCATATTATTAATACAGATAATTCACATTCTTTTAAGTTTTTTGTGCTACAGCGCATACACAAAAACATTAGAGGAGGGGATATAGAAAATTTTACTGAAAGCTGTGAACAGAGATGGATCATTAAATTGAATGCATATAAATATCCAGGCCTTAATGGCTCTACTTCCTTGGTTCCTTTCTTGAAAGCAAGATGCCTCAAACATGTTTAATTTTAGGCACCTCATACACCCATTACACTTTATTTATTCATATTTTAGAGACATAGACTACTTTTAGTTATACATACATATTGTAGATAGATTTTATAACTAGATCTAGATTTTTATCCTTTTATTTTTTCATAGCTACAGTATTTATGGAGTTTATATCTATGCACATTACTTAGGTATTTTACCAACAGTTTTGTATATAGTTTTTGTATGCAGTTTTTATATGCATTTACATGCAGTTTGTTATATGTGTCTTTTATATGCAGTTTTCTCTATATGTAGCCTTTTCTACATTTATAAGTTTTATATAGCTTTAATGCCTTAATTGACCTATGACATCAGTGATTGAGTCAATGGTTCCATCTGTATATATGCAATGGAGTGTTTTATTTTCTTGTCTGATGAAGCAATTAGTTTTGCGAAAGCGCTCACCACTGTTCTTATTTTTTGTATTATTAAAGACGCTATTGTGTGGTACCTGGGTGTATTTTTGGTTATATATATTTTAATAAAGTAATTTCTATGCATTTCAGTTTCACATTAAACAAAATCATTCAACATAGTTCTGGTACTAATATAGCTATATGAATCCATGCCATAACTCTCAGCTGCACAAAACGTAATGTACTGTTATCACAATTATATCCTCCTCTTTCATCTCATCTCCTTTATCTTCCTTGTGCCTCCTCCCCTTCTTCCTTCCTTCCTTTGGGCTGTACTAACCCTTTATTTTATCTACACTTCATATGCCCTAGATTTTGAACAAGTCTGTATAGTAACAAATATTCTTACATAAAACCTGACAATCTATGTATACTGATGATACTGCACTACATATACCTCCCTGTATTAAAAAAAAATCTATCACATACAACTCATATAACTGTTATTTTTAATCAAAACTGTTAGTAAATGATGTAACTGATGTCAAGGATATTTGAATAATGAAACTGTTGCTCATGAATGTAGCTGAATGTAAATGATGAGATAAAGCAAATGGTGTCCATGTCTGTATAATGGAGCTTTTCTCCCTGGGCATCCACTGAAAAAGGGCTTGGCACAGTCAGATTTTCCCAGTAAACAAATATCAGTATATATATAATAGTTATGGGGCCTCTTGATATTTACAGCACTTAATTTCCCCAGAAGCATGTAGTCTAATATGGCAGATAAACTAATGGCTTGATTTTTATTTCTAAGTAGTAGTAGTATCCCAAGGAATTTGCATCCTTTTTCTTGAGATTAAAAGAAAAAGATCAGCTATGCTCTCTTTTCCGAAAACAGTAGATAAATATTACATGACACATCTGGATGTGCAGTTCTGGGAGAAAGCATGGTACAAAGAATCATATAAATTGTATTTCAAGCCAACTTCAACAAATTTATTGATTTTTATTTTAAACAAGAAACATCTTTATTAAATGATCAAGAATGACATAGGCAATCATGCATTTATATAAATGAAAACAAACGTATGGACATAATTTTAGTTGCTAACATTATACATCACGAACCATGTTTACATAATTGTAGTTGCAAACATTATATATCACTTTTAATCTATGAAGTCAGTGTCAGTCAAACATTGCATAGCTCATTCAAATCCTACCTTCTTTTAAACCTTGCTCCTTCTCTGCATGTATTGTTCCTACAATTCCCATTTTTCCAATGCAATTTGCTCCTACCCTTTTCTAAACATCCCAGTTCCACTTGTTTTATCTCTGTTACTCTAGTCACTACTTCTACTAAAGTTGGTTTAGACCTTGATTTCCATTTTCTAGTAATCACTTTTTTTGGCAGCCACCATAATTATATTCAGCAAGGTCTTACTATGTCTAGGCAAGGTTCCCATTTAAATCATTGACTGAACATAAAGTTGACTTGCGTAACAGCGAGACAACAGCAGTGAAGGTTTAAAACAGCAAACTCCCAGAATGGCAAATGTCACCTTCAGGAAACTAACCACTTGGCCACCATGGTGACCTTTGCCTTTTTCTCCACTGTAGTGTGATTGTGGAGTTGGTATATTTAGGTAGGGGTGTGTGGAGGGTGCAGTCCTTCACATGGGGGGGTGAGGGGGGTAAAGCCCCCCACTTCGCTGGATTTAATTTGTGTAGAATGTTGTTTTCATCAGTGATGGCCAAGTGATTAGTTTCCTGGAGGTGAAATTCACTGTCCTGGGTAGCCACCACTGATGAAAACAACATCCTACACAAATTAACCCCCCCCAAAGTGGGGGGCTTCGCCCCCACCACCCCCCTACCTAAATATAGATCATACTACAGTGGAAAAAAGGGCAAATGTCACCAAGGCGGCCACGTGGTTAGCTTCCCGGAGGCAAAATTTGCCATTCTGGGAGTTCACTGTTTTAAACCTTTGCTGTTGTTGTCTCTCTGTTACACAAGTTAATGTTCTCTTAAGTCGATAATTTAAATGGGAACACTAGACAATTCCAATTCTGTATCAGAGCTCAAATTTTTTTTTCCTTATTTACACAAATTTGCTTACTGAGTATCTCTGACAGAGCAGTCTGCAGGGAATCGTTAAATCCTGCCAACTCATTACACTGCCAGAAAACATTCCCCTTAATTTATTTCTTCCTCATCACACCTCCAACATTTGCTGTCTACCTGAGGAAAAAATCTTTGGGGTCCACTTGGAGTATAAAAATACCTATGTAAAGATCATAAATCTTCTAGACTTTGTTGCATATTTGGGGGACAAGCATATATCCCCCATTGTTTCTTTGTGACTTTGCTTATCCAGTCTCTCTTCCCATTCCTTCCTATCCTCCTCTAATTGATTCTTATAGTTATCATGCAATATTTTGTATGCTCAACTAAATACTCCTTTCTTAACAGTAGCTTATGTTCTAGATATTACTAAAAACATTACCAGTGCAGGTCTTTTGAGTAGGAATCCCCTATTTCTTTCTCTTTGCCTATACTATAATATCAATCCTTGATAGGGAAGGCAATCTCTGTCCTGCAGGCCAAATAAATTATTGGCCTCTTTCCATTCTTTTACCTTTCCCTCACTAATTATTCATAGGTTCATAGGTTGATACTAGGCTATCTGCCCTAGGGCATTTATAAGCCTAGCCAGAGTGTGTTTGGCTTTCGCCACCCTTTTAGATTAGTTGAATGTGCCTCTGTATAGTAGGTCACAGAAGATAGCCCTTTTAAGGTTAGTTTACTGTGCCTCTGTCTAGTACGGACACAGAAGAGATCCCAGGGGTAAACCTATGATCTCCCATCCACTCGTCAAGATTTCTCTTGAAGAGGGTCATTGAAAGGCTCTGCCTAACATGGATTGGGATTTTGTTCCTGAGTGAGGGGAGCCTCTGGGATATGAATCTGTCCCTCCAGCATGTCCTATTTATTTCTGTGCTGAGGTTTAAATCCCTGGAGCGAAGGGATTTGGATTTCCTGAGGTGGAGCATGTCCATTAATTCTGGTTTGGACATGGCTTTATACGTCAGGCACAGATCGCCCCTGAGTAGGCAGTAAGCAACTGAGTAGAGCTGGAGTTTCTTTAGCCTAACTGCATAGGGCATCTGTTTGAGTCCCTTAATCCTCTTGGTGAGGTACTTTTGGGGTCTTTCCAGTTGCTGCAGGTGTCGGGTAAGGTATATCCCAAATGGGGCACTGTATTCAATTATGGGCCTGATGAGTGATGAGTAGAGGGGCACAATGACTTCTCTTGATCTAGATGTGAACCCTTTCATGATAAGGTGGGCTATATAGGAGGTCTTTCTAACCACTTTGGCAACGTGATTATCAAAGGAGAGATTGCTATCTATTTGGGTCCCCAAATCCCTAATTACTTCTTCCATACTTAATGGATTACCACCTATGTGGTAATTTGTGGGCACTTTGTTTTTCCCAAAGGGGATGACTATGCACTTTTTGGCATTTAGCTTTAGGCCATGGCTCTGGCACCAGTTATCCATCTCTGTGAGACCCTTTTGGAGGATGCTTGTGTCAGTCGGTGAGTCGATTATGGCACCCAGTTTTCAGTCATCTGCGAACTTGGTCAGCCATAGTCCTCCCGTGTTAGCCTGTACCTCAGAGAAATATATAACGAACAAGAGAGGTCCCAGGACTGAGCCTTGTGGGACGCCACTTGTAACTGGTTAAGAGTCTGACATGGCACCTGCAATTCTGACCATGTGGGTTCTATCCCTGAGCCAGTTTGCAACCCATCTTGTGACATAGGGGTTGATATTTAAGCTGGTGAGCTTATTTATGATGCCCGATTGGGCTATTGTGTCGAAGGCTTTTGCGAGGTCCAGGTAGGCTGTGTGGACTATCTTCCCTTCATCTATGGCCTTGGTGACTGTTTCAAAGAACTCGACCAGGTTCAATAGGCAAGATCTGCCCTTAACAAAGCCGAATTGGGTAGGATCCAGTGTTTGGAGGTTTCCAATGTCTTTGTTTATGAGTTCCATGATGATACGCTCCATAGCTTTCCAGACCAGGCTAGTCAGGCTTATAGGGCGATAGTTCCGGGGTCTGTTGTGGCACCACCTTTGTGGAGTGGGACCACTGTTGCTGTACGCCATTCCTTGGGTACATATCCTGTAGTAAGGCTGAGATTGAACAGTGACTTTATGTGAGGGTTCAGTTCTTCTTGTAGCTCATGTAAGACGCAGCTCAGAACACCGTCCGGTCCCACTGATGCTGTGTTTTTTGCTTTCAAGAGGGCAGCTCTCACCTGTGCATCTGTGATGTCAGGGAGGCTACACTCTGTTGGGATAGACATTAGCTCTTTTGGGGAGGAGGGGGGGGAGAAGTTTGCACTGAACCTGTCTGCCAGGATGTTGGCAATGTCTGTGGGTTCAGTGTATTTTTTGTCATTTTGAACTAACTCAGAGCATATCTGGGAGTTGCCACCCAGGTTCCTGACATAACTAAAGAAGGCCTTGTGATTATCTTTAGCGTCTTGTGCAATTTTTCTTTTGAAGCTGGCCTTAGATAATTTTATGAGGGATCGTAGTTTCTTGCTAGTACTGATCAGAGATGCCTTCCCTTTTTGGGATTTTGCTCTATCATATAGTAGCTTCCTCCTTCTGTTGTATAGCTTATTTATGGCTGGGGTCCACCAGACAGGTCTCCTGCCTTCGGAGGAGTGAGTCTTGGTTTTATTTGGGATAGCACGATCCATGTATTCCTGTAGGTGTCCATAGAATGCATTTGTAAAGGATTCTGCAGTTTGGGCTGTATTTTCCACTGGCCTGGGGGCTTTGAAGGATTCCACCTTGGTTTTGAGAAGTGTGAAGTTTGCTTTTGAGAAGTTCTTCACCGTGGTTTCTTTGGCTGGGGGTGGGGATGGGATATGGATGTCCAGTGAGATTAATTTATGGTCAGATCTTACCAATGAGGGGTATACCTCTGGTATGGAACATAGAATCCCCATGTTGGTGATGATCAGGTCCAATATGTTTTCCCCTCTTGTGGGAGTGGTGACCAATTGATCCATAGCATTTGAGTTTATAAATTCTAGGAAGCGTTGGGCGAGGGTGTTGGGGCTTGAGTAGTGCTCCCAGTTTTTGTTTGGGTAGTTGAAGTCACCCAGTATGATGGTGTTTGGAGAGACCTTCATATTCTCCAGTGTTCTCAGGAAAGCTGAGTAGGGTGTCTGAGTTTGGGGGGGGGGGGTCTGTAGCAGGCTACAAACTGAAAGGCAGTTTTGCCCACTGTTAGTTGCACATGGATGGTCTCCGATGCTTCGTGCAGTGCCACTAACCTGGAGGTGTGGGTATCTTTGATGAATATGGATACTCCCACTCCTTTTGTGGTTCGGTCTGAGTTTTGGGGCCGAAAAGCATGGTATGAGGTTTAACCTGTTAGTGCTGGGGTGCTCTCGGGAGCCTTCAACCAGGTTTCTGTTACTGCACAGATATCAATATTCTCCATACTGAGGAGAGCCTCGAGTGTGTGCATATTGAGGTTTAAACTTCTGGCGTTGAGCAGCATTACACTTAGTTTCTTTTTCCTTGTGTTGTCTATGGAGGTGGGTTTGTCTTTTGAGCCTTGCCTAAAAAAGGCACTATGGGGGTGGCAAGAGCCTTAGCCAATATTCGAAAGCCCAGGGGTGACAGGTGCAAGCCGTCCCTAGCGAAGCAGCGTGGCTTGTCGAGCATGTCATCCCAGGCTGACAGACACTGGATCCCCTTTGAATGACACCAACACTTTAGCCAATTGTTAAAATTGATCATTTTGTCTTTATACTGTGGCATCATTCTTGGTGAGGGTAAGATGCTACTCAAGGTCAGGGTCATACCGGCCTGGGCTAATTGATCAGAGAGCTCCTCTATGTCTCTTTTCATGTAGTCCAGGGAGGTACGTCTCAGGTCATTCACACCAGCATGGACAATGACAGAGTCATATTTGTACTTGCTTTGGAGTGACCTGAGTGCTTGTGTTATGTGGCAGATCCTGGCACCTGACAGGCAGCTTACAGTGACCTTCTCCTTGTTCAGCCTGGTGAGTGGGACGTCAGTGTGTCTGACAATAGAGTCACCTATTACAAGTGTATTAGGTGTGTTGTTTAGCCTTAAGGGCTGTGACTGTGTGGCACACTGACTTTGTGAACTATGTGATACGTGGGTATTGTTGTGGGGTAGCGGTTGCTTGGATGTCTGCTTTGGAGGTCTCTGCTGCCTGGGAAGATTTTTATTTAGAGCCTCCGAGTATGTTTTTGTGTGTTTATGTGTTTGGTTTGCTGTTGCGATAGGTCTATGTGACACTGGATTTGTGGTGGGTGTGGTTACCTTCTCCATCTGACTGACTGCACCAGTACTGGGTTGAGAGAGCTCAGCCTCCAGTTTGGCTATATAGTTGCATCTCTCACATATATTTGAGCTTGTTGGGAGGAGGAGAGGGTGGTCTGTGTACAGAAGGCAGTTGTGACATTGCCTCAAGATTCCCAGATTCACCAGCTGGACTGGAGAGTAAACACGAAACTGACTTTTGGACATGCCAGAATAGTATAAGGAACTACTTTTTGACTGATCAAAAAGGACCAATAAGGAGCCAAGTACTTTAAGGGAGTATAAGAAGGTGTAGTGCTTTAGTTTATTAGTGCTTACTTATAAGAATACTTATACGAGCAACTGCAGGGCTTTAGAATGAAAACAGAGTGCTTACTTTGAGATTTAGTTCTAAGGGAAAAAGTGAAGAGCAGACATTGTGGAGCCGGGAATAGTTTAAACCCGTTTAAGCTGCGCTGTCCGATGCTGCTCTATTCGCAAAATCGTGCAAAACTGCGCAAATGTGGGTTTTACAGCAGGGAAACTGAGAGAGATAGGAATTGACCCAAAACGGCCAATAAGCTACTAGTTTCAGGGCTGAGACCACTCCTCCAGGGACAGATAGGCTGCTCAAAGCTCCCCACTTTCACCGGTGAACAGAGAAGCTTCCTCCTATCCAAGTAAGGATATGGGCAACACAGGAAACTATACCACAGTCCGGAATTCAGCAAATCCTGAAATCTGGACTAATCTATTTCAGCAAAGGCGGGAAAAGAGAATATTTTTTTTTTTTCAGGAAACAGCAGAAAAACACACAGAAAACACTGTAAATGCTATAAACAGGCTAGTGCACTTTAGTGTGTAGCCTACAACAGTTATACAATACAAAAACGACTTAAATTGATATAAAACAAGTGCAAAAACTGTAAAAAGCAGAAGGCAAATGCTATTTAAACTTTTTAAAGCACAGATCAGTTAGAAATTCACTTTTTAGGAGGGAAAAGGCAGTCGGAGCAAAAAAAACATAAAAAAATACTTCAATCTGGAAAAGTCTCTCTTGGGTCTCTCTGTTGCCTGCATCACTCTCCCAATACCTTGGTTCTTTTACCAGTTTTCACCAATAAATTCCACCCCCCTCTTGCCTATTGTTTGTATCCCTAATTGCAGTCATCCCCATCAGCAGAATCTCCTTTCTCCATTCTGATATTGGCTTAGTTCTTAGAATATGTTTTGCTGCTTTATAAATATAATATTCTACATGGTTGTTACTCTCCTTAAGGATCTACATCCAAAATCTCAGTCTCTACTTTTTTTCTCGAGCTTCCGCCCTGTTTCATCATCATCCTTTTCCACCTTGAATTATAGGTTTCTGCTTGTGCTATGTACAAGGAGCCTCTGAAATACCCCTTCAAATCTGTTAATCCCAAACTGCCTTGTTCAACTGAAAGAATCAGCTTATCCCACTTGACTCTTTCCATCATCTTATCCCAGATAAAAATCCTTCAGCTCTTTATTAATTGTTATCCACAATTATGCCTGACCTCTGTATAAAACTAAAGTGATTAAAACATTTTAACTGCTTTTATCTTGCTATCCATATTCATATAATAGAGCTTCCAATTTCTCAGTTTTTGTATTATCTTTTGTTTAGTCTTTTTCCACATATCCTTAGCTACCACACCAGAATCCTTTTTAATCCATACTTCTAAGTACTTCATTTTATGATGCCTCCATAAATATGGATATTGCTAAACCAATTTGTGTGTGGGTATATAATTTACAGCTATTGCCTTTGTTTTAGTCATTAATTTTCTATCGCAAAAAGATATGAAACTGCCTCAAAATGTTCCACAAAATGTCATTTACTGGTTTTATCAGGTATAAAATAACATCATCTGCAAATAGAGCCAACTTTTCTTGACTACCATACCAATTATACCCTTGAATTTCTGAGTCTCTTATTTTCTTTGCCTGTGGTTCTAAATATAATGTAAATAACAAAGGAGAAAAAGGACATCCCTGTCTGGTTCCTCTTCTCAAACAAAAATTATCAGAGAGGTACCCACCCACTTTACTTTTCGCCTCCAATCCCTCATGTATCCTCCTAATCAACCTTATAATTTTATCAGTGAATATAAATGTTTCCATTGCCCTGCTCAAAAACTCCCAGCTTACTCTGTCAAATGCATTCTCTGCATAAATACCCACCAACAGCAGTATTTTATTACATTCAGCTTCTCTCTGGATCATCAATTTTCTATGAATGTTGTCAAATGTTCACCTTCCCTCAAAAAAAAACCACACTGATCCACGTCTATCAATTTTAGATCACCTTTGCCACTCTTTTAGCCATTTATAAACATAAACCCTTTATAATCATGGCTTATGATTGAAATGGGCCTGTATAAAGCTGGATCTGATGGGTCTTTACCCTCTTTAGATATTACAGTCACCACCGCTTTTTTCCAGGATGTTGGTGCTTCTGCTCCTCTTAAAATACTGTTAAACAAAACTTTCCATATCTTTATCAGTTTTTTATTTCTCTCCTAGCTTCTGGACCTCTACAGGAATAGCATCTTTTCCTGGGGACTTTCCTGCTGATTGGTTATACATCGGTATTTTATCTCATCTCCTCCTATCCTAACTATTAGTAATTGAGGCTCAACCACTTCTAACCTTGGCATATTTAATTCTTCCATAAACATTTCCATTTGTACCTTTTCTTGATCTCCATATTTCTCTGCTTTACACAGACTTTCAAAAAAATTTCAAAATATTTCTACCTCTACAGGAACTCTTGTTATATTCCTTGTTATAGGCTCCCTAAGCTTGCTGACAACCATCTCTACTTTCTGAGTTGTTGCGCTAAACGTTTATGTGCTCTGGCATTATTATTAAAAAACATTTGCTTAACAGCAATCTTTCTAAACTCACACATATTATCGAAATAATCATTTACTTTCTGCTTAGCACTCTGCAATTGCTCCTCTTCTTGTTCTGTGAGATTCTCTCTATTCTGCAATACTTTAGCATTTGTCAGTCCCTCTAAATAATTCTTGTTGCTTCTTAACCATATCTCTCTTTGTTTGCACCCTATTTTTATACTCCACTTTAAATTCATCCTCACTCCCTAGATATATTTTAAGAATTTTCTGTCTTCTCTAATAACTCCCAAATAATTTCCACAGCCCATTACTTAAATTCCTCTCTTTTCAACAGATAGATGTGAAAGCACCAGTGTCTCATTTTTATTTCATTACCCTGCATTTTTATTTTAGCTGTTACTGGCACGTGATCTAGAATGGTTATTAGAAGCATATCAAAACTTTCAATTAAATGTACATGTTCCTGTGAAATTCAAGTTCTACTTAGCCTAGCCCAGTTTTTTGTATTTTGGGGAATAACATGTAAATTAATTCTGAACTCCTACTACTGAATGGACATCTTCTATGTGAAATATTTTCATAAATATTTTCAAAAATCTACCCTCCTTTGTTATGTTTCCCTTCTAGGCCTCCCAGATACTTCTCTCCTGCTGCAAATCAAATTCCATTCCCCACCTATAAGTAATATTCCCTGCTGATAACCAATTATTTCTCCCAGAGTTTTCTTAAGCTCCATTATAGCAGTTTTTGGTGGAATATAAATACATGCCACTGTAATCCTCCTTCCCTTGCTAGTAGCCTCTTAGTACTACATATCTACCATTATTATCTTTTATTCCTTTTCTATCACTATTGGAGCTCCTCTTGCAATTAAAATAGGTATTCCTCTTTTCCTTTGTCCCAGGCATTTCACTGAATAACCATCCTGAAGACCTTTCTTTATCAAATTCACATGTTCATTTCTTTCTTAATGTGTCTCTTGTAGCATAACTATTTTTACTCTGCATTTTTAAATATAGTTCATTACTCTTTCTTTATATATAAATATATATATATATATATATATATATATATATATATATATATATATATATATATATGGGAGCGCTACAGAATCCTGAAAGCTCAAAATCCTGAAGCCCAAAATCCTGAGACCAAAATCCTGAAAGTTCAAAATCCTGAAAACTCAAAATACTGAAAACACAAAATCCTGAAAACACACAGGATATTTATTCCAGCACAAGTACATGCAAAAAGAAATAAAACACAAACTATATTACTGTTTTGCAAGTATAAGCAGAGAGGTAGCCCCTGCACCCCCATTGGGGCATTACTCACGCTACTACTTATATATATCAACTCCAAGATTGCACTTAGTGTGGTGAAGTGCAATCTCAGAGTTGATATATTTAAGTAGCAGGGGGTGTGGGGGGCGCAGGGGGGCTTGCCCCCCTGCATATAATTGAAGAGTAATATGTTTCTGTATGTACTTGTAGTGGAATATAGTAAGTGTTTGTATCCTGTGTGTTTTCAGGATTTTAAGTTTTCAGTATTTTGAATTTTCAGGATTTTGCACTTTCAGGATTTTGGTCTCAGGATTTTGGGCTTCAGGATTTTGGGCTTTCAGGATTCTGTAGCGCTTCCATATATATATATATATATATATATATTTATATATATATATATATATATATATATGAGACCATATAATTTAAAGTTAACATCAAAAGGCTCTTTATGTTAAAAAGTTATTATTCCCACGCTTTACTTGTAACAGTTTTTTGTTAAGTACATATTTCCAGCTTTCGTGTTACATGCACATATTAAATGTTTGGCAGGTTGACCTTTTATACAGTTGTTTCTTGTCATATCCATTTGAGCCTATGTTACATCTTACAAAACTTTTTGTTTTATTGAAAGCCCTCAAACAAAAAAAATACACCCCAATACACCCCAACAACCTGTAACTTAATATTAACACACAGAACTATGCAAATCTTCAGATAATGAAGTTTTACCTTTCTAATAGGAACAACTGTCTTAAACCTACAGCCACACTGAGAGACTTGGAATAACCTAAAAGGAAGGTTATCCATGCTAAGATGCATGATATAACCTGTGCTTCTACTAAGTGCTCTCTGGTTTTGCCTTATCTTTATTGCTCTCCCAAAAATGAGAAAACACTTGAATTTTTTCAAAAAACATTATCCCCTTGTCACTGAAAAAAGAAGTATTATGTTTTTATTGCTCTTTATCAAATTGTCTTTATGGAGACATGAGAACCAGATACAGCATTGCATCTACAGGTATTTATTTATAATTTATTTGCTAGAGGAAAACTTTATTATATTCAGTGTTCTTGTTTTATTTATTTACTTTCTCTTAAAACCTGTTACTAGATAAAGCCAAGAGCCTTAACACAGTCATTCCTCTATGCAATAATGAGAAAAGCACATCATTTTTTCTTGTATCATATTCTTTTGAATGGGCTTGTCTTCTTTTTTTTAACCTTACAATGCCTACATTTCTTACTGAACAAAGAGAAAGAGAAAAGAAGGAAAAAACAGGGGTACCTGTTTAGTTTAGCATCCCCATTACACTTGGAAATAACTGAGAAAACTTTACTTTACAGCATGCAAATATCATGCACTATACAAATGTTACTTCAACAAACATATGGTTATCATCTGAAACATATCCCCCTCCTTTGTTTTGCAAGTTTTACCCTATGGGGTATTTTACATGCTTAAAAAATACTACTTATGTATTAACATTAACATTAAAACTGTGGAATTTTGAAAGCTTTTTGAGTAAATGGTATAACAGATCTTTGCTTGACAAGTGTGTAAGAAAAATCATAAAAAGTAAGGTTAAGAAAAATAAACTATTGACAGTTGGTACAAAGAATTAAGGCTCTGAGCTGTTAATAAGCTGCTTGTCAAGAGTAAAGGGTAGAGGATTTAATTCTTACTACCATATTGGCCTACTGTGTGATCTGAGTAAGTCACTTAAGCAAAAAATGCATTCAGGCCACCCCTAAAAAGGGACACTTTCATCATGTGGGCTTATCTGGTTAACACATGAATAATAATAACTGTGAACCCAAAACAAGAGTCAAAAAGCAAATCATTCATCAAAATAAGTTATTGTGACAATTTCAGACTCTAAGGAAGATTAAAATTTAGATACTATAGATTTTGTAACTACTTTCAGTAAATTTTTGGTAAATCTTATATTTAAAAAAATGGAAAATATTGGCATCACATGAAAGTTTGAAGTTTGTTTTGTTTAGTAGTCATGTTTTCTTATGCACAGGCAAGAAATTTACAAAACATAATAACCAGTCAGTTTGACAAAGAGAAAAGAGTAACTAGTTTTGAAATTTACAAATGCAGAAATTGTAGTGTTTGAAACTTTATACATTTCAAACCTCTAAGGTCAATATAAATGATATTAAGCATGATCTGTGGGGAAGAAAGTGGTATATGCCACCTATATATTATAAAAGCAAAACTATACAAAAGGGCTATTTTACTGTTAAAGAACACCCGTGTGATATCGGCAGGAAGTCCCCAGTAAGTCTCATAGTTAAGCATTTCAGTGAAATTCAGGGAGGGAATGCCAATGGTCTGAAGTTCATAATGCTATACAGTTCTAATCACAATGGGGCAAATCCTTAAGATTTTTGATGTATCTACGTATAAATTCACATTGTGAACCCAAAACAAGAGTCAAAAAGCAAATCATTCATCAAAATACGTTATTGTGACAATTATTAAAGACATATGTCTCAAAAATCGCAATACATCATACCTTGTCAAGTCCCAATAATGAATATTTTATACTGTAAAAGTTCAGCCCTAGAAACCTCACTGCAGGCTCTCTTCATTTCACTTCATCAGTAGCCCCTCACCTTGAATATCTGCACTAAATCCTCAGATTCTTTTTGGAATTCACTATCAAAATAAACGTGTCTAACTTTGAAAATTTTGTTTTTGGAAATATTTCTAGCCACTTTTTAGAATGTCAACTATTTTAATATGAATATGTATTTTTTAGAGAAATTTTTCCTATATACTGAAATATGTAACATGCTGTCCAAAGTTTTGAACACAAGGATATCCAAAAAATCAACATTGCAAACAAAGTGAAAATTAAATTGATTCACTTGTAATTATTTGCAAATGGTCTGTAAGGTAGGTAAACCTCCCTTCCAAACCAGTCAAACTTCATGCAGAAAATGTCTCCAACTATCTAGAGATGGCAAAAAAATATTATTTTCTACATCATAAACATAAAGTTGTTCTAGGTACTCCACAAACAAATCACTGTACATGAGGTCAAATGCTGACCTCATAGCTGTTCCCCTGATATGCAAGTAACAGCATTTTTTATTTTAAAGGTAGTTAAGAACAATCTCAACCATCTCTATCAAAAAATCATTATACTTGACAGAGTACTATACCATTCCCCCCATCATGAGGTATTGATGTATATAAAGATTGTACTTCCATCAAGCAGAGATACCTTTTCCCATCTACCTACATTTGTGAAGTACAATGATTTTCACTCACTGGATAGTCAACAGGCACGCGGGGGGTGGGGGGTAGACAAATATATACAAACAAATTGTTTCAATAAAAATAAAAACAAAATACCATTACAAATTAATTGGCTCATCATGCCCTCCCAGACCCTGTTCCTGTTCTACTGAACAAAACCTACAGAGCAACCCTCAAATATCACTCCTCATCTGTTCCTATTACAAACTTTAACTAAACCAAATTATGCTATCACACAACATAATCCTTGACTGTACTTTTGATGATTATGGACATTCACTACCCTTTTTCAGTTAAGTATTTATACAATGGTGGCCAACATATCTGTCTACAACTCAAGAAAAAAAAACTCAATTTGAAAAGAGATAGACATGAAGACCAGATCTCTTTTGCAAGTGCATTACAAAGCAACCCAACAACATGTCTGTTCCACACAAGCCTTATTCAGCTGGCAAATAACGATGAAACTAATCTTTCCTCAAACAGTATACAGACAAAGCCAAAAGAGACATAACTATTAAATGAATGCTAGCAGGTTTTGGAAATAACACCCACAAATGATGGCTTCGAGTCATGAACAAAGAAAGGCCAGAGAGAAGCTTAGTTCCAAGCTTTTAACACCTCAAGACACTCAACTAGGGCAGGTGGATGTATGCTCCAACTTGATGCCAGGCTATTTTGCAAAAGAGTTTGCCTCATGATAACCAAACAACTCTGACTATGAACCAACCTGAATGTTGTGTTACTACATAATAGACTCCTACCTCAGACTAACAGTCTGTGCCTCAATAACCACCACCCACTTTTAGTGATGCTGTCACTCTAACTATTAAGTAACATTATAGCACAAACCAAAACAAAGAAGAAGAACTCTATCTTGCTAGGAGAATTCAAATTTCAGCAGAGTCGGCAAAATAACTGATTCATCTGAGGACAAACTAAGCATTTATTCTCCAACCAAACCAAATTACCAATCAGCATTTCACACACACCTTGATGGGCAATGACACACTCACTATATAGCCACTTCTACAATTCACCACCTCTGTGCTTAGACCAATGCACCATTACAACATTTTCTGTGAAAAAACGGGCCACTGGCATCATTGCCACTTATAGTTCCTTCTTGCAAAGCAATGACGTAAGTCAAATGAACACGTCACAACAGATTTCAAATGTGAACTAATTCTTGTGCAACTTTGAAACATACTGCTGTCATTACTAAACTAATACCATCTTTAGGTAACTCAACAATTAATGTATATCCCAATGTCTTGGCTATCAGAGGTTTAAAAGGTATTCAAGCTAAAAAAGGACGCATGAAAGTGTTCAAAATCCTTAATTCGCTATCATATATGAGTATACAGCTTTAAGGCTAGTGAGGTGGATTATAATAATTACTACTAATACAAAACCTATACAACTGACATGAGGACTATGGTAAAAATTTAGCAATAAAATGGCTCATTCAAAAGAGAAACAAAATGACATTAAGAAAATGAAGACATAGGAGAGAGAGAAATTAAAATAATGCAACCACATTTAGCTCTTTTACTACACAATAAAAACTAAACTGACAGCAAGTGCAAAACATTTCTTTTCAGTCATCAGAGTAACACCTTTGCTTTATTTGTACAATGTATTATAGTCTTTAGCATTAAAAAATTCCACTTACTTCACACAACAGGTTGAACCTCTATGTATCATAATTAATCAATATTTGTTAAACAAGCTGCCTTCCTTTCATACATACCTGTAATATTAAGAATTACACAATCAAAATAAATGCCCACTCTTTTATATTAATATTGATTAGGTTCATTTTTAATGTCTGGAAAATTCTGAAAAGTTCAGAATTGGGCAAAGTCATTCAGTTTTCAAATGTATTTCTATATCTTTAATACATTCAGTACTATTCTGAAATTAATTCTTAATAAACAGTCGTATTCAAAAACACTATCCACAACTGCATGCTACTAACAATAACATGCATCACAAACCACATACCTACATAATTCACAAGTGTGCAGCAATATCCACCATTCATAAATATATGAATCACATTGTTAAATACTTAAGCCCTGTAGCCATCAGAGGGAAAAAAATCCAACTAAACTCCAAAAGTACACTGATCAGAACAGGTAAGAGAATGAGCTTGAGTTCGGATAACTGGATCTGATCTATTTTTGAGTAAGGTTCACAATGGGCAGAAAGCACTAGCCAATTATATTTTACAAATATAAAGCCACTATGGAATATCCAGTCCCTCAACCAAACCCTGTGGTCAACGATACAGTGACACAAAGGAGCTCCTCTCAACAGTAGCTAGGGATGTACTCAAGCCTTTTATTAGCAGACTACAGTGATGACTACTGTACCGCATACACAGTGAAGGAGGTAAAATATTTTATGAATTGCCTCCTGATATGTAAGCAGAACAGGTAAACTTCCAGATGCTCCACTGCCCCACCTGACCCATGGCTTAACGGTAGTGAACATGCTGTAGTCATAAGTCTTCAAATTTACTGTCAAACAGGGATAATAGTTCAGAATCAGGGACAAAAATTTTAAAACAACAGTAGTCATTTTCTAAGATAACAGAATATCAGGTATGGGGGTAATATCTGATGTCTATGATATATTACCTGAAAATATGTCAGCATTTTTTCTCTGTAAGCCTCTGCCTTCAGTCTAACAGTGCACATTCTAAAAGGGACAATACAATGTTCTGAGGCAAAATGTCATGTGTATCTGACAAATTAGGGACAATTTAGATGTTTCAGTTGTCCACTGCACACCTTACAGTTCTCAGCACTGCAGCTGCCACAGAGCCCTCACAAATCCCAAGAATGTGATTTACATTTGAACTGCACATCACAGATGGGGACAAGTGCTGGTATCTTGCATATCACAGCTAGGGACAAGTGCTGTTATCCTGCACATCACAGCTGAGGATAAGTGCTGGTATCCTGCGCATTACAGATGGGGACAAGTGCTGGCATCCTGCACATCACAGATGGGGACAAGTGCTGGCATCCTGCACATCACAGATGGGGACAAGTGCTGGCATCCTGCACATCACAGATGGGGACAAGTGCTGGTATCCTGCGCATCACAGATGGGGACAAGTGCTGGCATCCTGCACATCACAGATGGGGACAAGTGCTGGCATCCTGCACATCACAGATGGGGACAAGTGCTGGCATCCTGCACATCACAGATGGGGACAAGTGCTGGCATGCTGCACATCACAGATGGGAACAAATGTGGTATCCTGCACATCACAGACAGGGACAAGTGCTAGTATCTTTCACATCACAGATGGCGACAATTGCTGATATCCTGCATATCACAGATGGGGACAAGTGTGGTATCCTGCACATCACAGATGGGGACAAGTGCTAATATCCTGCATATCACAGATGGGGACAAGTGTGGTATCCTGCACATCACAGATCGGGACAAGTGCTGGTATCTTGCACATCACAGATGGGGACAAGTGCTGGTACCTTACACATCACAGATGGGGACAAGTGCTGGTATCCTGCACATCACAGATGGGGATAAATGCTTATATCCTGCACATCACAGATGGGGACAAATATTTATATCCTGCACATCACAGATGGGGACAAGTGTGGTATCCTGCACAGCACAGATGGGGACAAATGCTGGTATCCTGCACATCACAGATGGGGACAAGTGCTGTTATATCCTGCACATCACAGATGAGGATAAGTGTTGATATCCTGCACATGACACAGGCAGTGGATCATCATCAACACTATAACTTCCTCAAGTACTGAAATCTATCATATGGCACCACTCCAGTACCAGCAACCAGATGGCAGCCTACACAGTCCTACACAGATTCATTTATAAGCAGAAGACACCGTGACTGACAAAGTTGCAGCATGGCCTGCTTCTGCAGCTGTCTGTCCTCCCAAACATAGGAGCACCTTGTAAGTACTATGCCAGACACTCCCGGGTGCAATTCAGCATAATAGGAATCTGACTCTGTAAGCCTGGATCTATCACTCTCCATTTCTATGAATTGTAGTAGTTCTCAATAGCATACTGAACACAGGATGCAAGATGAATGTATGCATTTGTGACTAATGCTCACAAATCCCAGGGACAACCTTAATTAGTCACAACTAGATTTATTTCTATGAACTGCAGTAGTCGCTGGTGCCATACTGAACAAAGACTGCAAAACGTCTATGACCTATTTTCACAAATCTTTGGGACAGCCTTAGTGTGATTGCACCAAGTAACACACACCACTGAACTGTAACATAAACATCCTAACCCTAATATTCCACACTAGCTTAAGCAGCATGCATCATCAATGTAAAAGAGAAGTTTGTGGTTAGTAATGTGCGCATGACTAATGCTACACAAAAGTAATACAGCATATGGGTGAAAAACAGCATATATTTTACTTCTGATTTTATGACTTTCATTCAAAATGACATTTTTAATACAATTGTATGTTTACTGCCTTGCAGTAATTAGTTTATCAATTTCTTTCCCTAGTAATAAAAGTTTCACAAAAACCTTTTAAGGCAGACAATAGCACACACAAAAAAAGAAACATTGACATGCTTCAGTTCTTTGAAACTAACACATACAGACTAACAAGTATTAATTATTAGCTTAAATTTTACCAATATGTGTTACAATACTGATATTATTATGATAATTTATAAATTTTCCTTGAATAATACAACCACAGATGTATTCCTTATTCAGCTTTTGGCATGTCCATTCTATTTGTAACTTTGCATTAGGCAGAAATTTTATAACACAATCATAAAACTGCAAGTAAAACCTTTCAGAATCACATTGTGATGTTTCAAAGCATAACAGTTATTAACTTTTTGCAATATGCAATACAATATACATGCACAAGCTAATTCTGTGAACACTTCTTAAGATTAATAGCACTCATGTTATTAACACTTTAATATTATCCACTATATGGCTCTGAGAACCTTTCCTCAAGATTAATTCACCAAGGTAAAAAAAAAATTGATAACTTCAAGAAATGTGCATGTGCTTAGACTTGCACTATTTTACACTACTCTTTGGAATGTATAAACAGCTTTCATGTTAAGTATTAGCCTAGCAATGGAAAAACTACTAACTACTGAAGGGCTCTTTGTTTCTCTGATATTTTTTTTTGACGGGGGACTCCATCAACACCATGCAAATACAGATACCAGCTACTAAAGATCATTTGTTTCAGCTGCCGATGACTCAGTTTTGTACTTTATATATTTTTAAGTTGAGAGCCCTTTACTAACTGACATGCTGTTCTACACATCTTTTAATTAATACATTGAAAACACTCTAAAGTTAATATTATTTAATAGATTTATTTTTTAAGACTCTGCTACCAACTATGATTGTACTGGTACAGTCATTAAATATACACTGCTAGCAGTATATAACATGTGACAGACGTGGAGTATGGAATTTTGATTCATAGCACTTCAAGCCAATTAATATCCAAGAGGAAACTGGCCTTAAGGGTGGGCCATAAATGGACACTGCGGCTACAAGTAACAGCCAATACCTGCCTCATTGAAATCAGTTTTATTATATCAGTTCTAATCCCCAGCTCCCCAGGATTCCAAAAACATCAGACAAAGCCTAAACTCTCACACTGCAGTCTTAACCAACAGTAAATCAAAACTAATCCATACTTATTTTGTTCATGAGCACACACATGTACATACTCACAGACACACAAAGATACACACGCCGCACACACACTTTTCCAAAACAGGGAGGGGTGATGATAGATCAATAAGAGAAACCACGAACCAGACAAGAAAAACTGACAGAGGTCCAGGGAGCACATTAAGTCCAGTATAAACCACACAGCTGGTAGCAACCACCAAAGATTTATTTAGCAAAAATAGCAGTCAAGCGCTTTCGTCTTACATCAAGACTTCATCAGAACTGCAATAATCACATAAACCACACAATATAAAGGAACATCCTGTAGTCATGTGGTTAAAACCGATCAATACAAATAATGTTTAAAAAATGTAATTAATTAATTAATTAATTAAAACCTTGAAAATGTACAGACAGTTTGAAACAGTGTGTATGAGTGAAACAAACAGAGCCAAACATATTACAACAATGTATATACAACAAATTATAAAGATGACTGATGAATTACCCCTCCATACTTTTCAATTTTAGGAGTGGGGTAATGGAACAGAGTCATTAAGCCCAGGGGGAGTAAGGGCATCACACATCAAAATCCAGATCAATTCCTTTCTGTTGAGGTGTTCTTCTGTACTAAAACCCCTTGCATCCCATTCTATATAGTCCAACACTACAGACTTGAAGTGGTGGTCAGGAAAAGCTGAAATATGCTTGTACAAGGCATTGGTGTTCTTCCCTTTCTTGATATCATTCAAGTGCTCATAAATTCTTTCTTTCAGCTTACGACTATTCTTTCCAATGTAGACTGCCTTACAACACTGACAAAGAGTATTATATACCACCCCCTTGGATATAAAATTGAAGTGTTTTTTACCTTAAATTTCCTATTCCTGATGAAAAATGAGTCACACAGTAAAATATGCTGACAATAATTGCAATGATTGCATTTGTACATGCCCTTAGGTCTACTTGAGCAACTCATGTCACCTTTCATTTCTAAAAGGTTCTTAAAAGATGTGCCCTTTCTAAACACAACCTTTGGCTTGACCCCAAACAATTCTTTGCCTTCATTGATACTCATCACAATTGGCCAAAAACTGTGCACTGTGTCCACTACATCATAGATGTTAACAGAAAAAGTGACTATTAGTGAACGTTCAAAAAGGACAATTGAAAGGAATAGGCAGTAACGGTTTGTAAAAAACATTCCTAATCTTACCCTGGACGTCTTCCTTGATATTGTCCAATAACTCATGAGGGTAACCTCTTTTACTGAACATGCCAATCAATTTGTCTATTTTAGCAGTGAAGGTGGAATCATCAGAAATCATACAAGCCAGTCTGACCAACTGCCCCTTGACCACAGCCCCCTTTTGAAATTGTGGATGCCAACTATCAAAATGGAGGTAAGAGTTGGAAAAAGTTTTTTTACAGTAGATGTTGGAACAAAAACAATTTCTTGAATAATCCTTGGTTACCAATATGTCCAAATAGGCCACTGAATCACGACCAACGTATGGTTAAACTTTAGGAAATATGTACTACTATTGATATACTCAAGAAATTCGTTCAATTTTGTGGCAGAATCGTCCCAGACAATAAAAATATCATCCAGGAAACGAATATAGAATGACCAACATTCTGGCAAAGGGACTGTTGAATACAAAATGCTTCTCCCAATAGGCCATGACCAAGTTGGCAAAGCTTGGGGCACAAGAAGCCCCCATGGCCACCCCACTCACCTGTTTAAACAACTGGCCTTCAAAATAAAGAACATTGCTGATCAAAACCACATCCATAAGTGTACAAGTCATGTTAATGTCATTATTCAACAACAGTTCTATGTCAGAAAGAATACTTTCCAACCACTCCAACCCTACCTTGTGGGGAATGACAGAATATACATTTTGGATATCTATTGTGACCAAAATACAATCACCCAAGAACATAAGCTTCGCTAGCCTGGTCAAAAAATCCCAAGAATCCTTACAAATATGTGGGACTTCAATGACTTGATGGTTTTGGTAGGCTGTTCACATATTTGGCTATGTAGAAGGTCTTCTACCCGTGTCCACTATGGGACTCAAAGGTGGATTCTGGAGATCTTTATGGATTTTGGGTATTCCAAAGATGCCCGCTACCACTGGATGCTGATTGAGTAAATAATCATATGTGTCACTGTTAACTTGCCCCTGCATAACCATGTCATAAAGACAGATATCAATTTTTGAATAGCAAATATTGAGCTCATTCTTAGATATCTGGACATGAGTCTCGGTGAAAAGCAACTCATGCATACGATTATTATAGTCTTTGACGTCCATCACAACTATTCCCCCATGCTTGTCCGGTTTCATTATCCTGATACTTTTGTTGCTACATAATTCTTTGAACAACAATACCTCCTCATTGGATAAGTTGTAGTCTCTAGCTATTTTTTTTTTAGAAAAGGATTTTCGAATTTCTAATTCACACATTTTCTCAAAGAGAAATAACCAGCTATTTAAGGGTGGGTTGAATGAACTAGCTTTTTTGAGAGGTTTATTGGGGTTTGTGCCAGGGTTCAGGGAGTCAGTTTTGAAACAGAGTGCCAAATTGAGCTTACATGTAAACAATTTTAAATCGATCAAAACCTCAGCCAAATCGGACTCCTTAGTTGGCACGAATGTCAAGCCTTTGCTTAACACATTAGCATGCTCAGTTGTAATGTTGAAACTTAAAAAGTTATACACTGAAAAATCATTATCCATATTTTGAATACAAACTGGTACCTCTCAAAATTATTAGGGGTAACCGTGTTTTCAACATCGCAAAACAAGCTAGAACTAGACCCAATAGATGTGGATACCTGTAAAGCAGGTTCAATAACAACCATATTAACAGTGCCAAAATGAACAGTATTTACAGCTGAATTATTCAAGGATTCAGGACAGTCATCCAGCTGAGCCTCACTAACTAACTTAACACCTGGATCCCTCCTGTTCACAACATCCTTTTGCAATGCTCCAAAATTCATCCCAAAGTCTGTGCCAACTGCACTACATCTGGGAAACTCACTACTAGAAATACAAAAGTCACTAGCATCAACTTCGGCTTCACAAAGTAAAGTGGTCATTGCATAAGCGGTATAATGTAAAAATTCTCCATTTTCAAATCCACTGTTCATGTCCCTCAAAGGAGAATTAATAGTGAACAGGCTGCCATAACGTTGTGAACCCCACCGGTTGTGATTGAACAAATGAGACTGTCGAAATTAATTGACTTGTTTACATCCATGAATACCAATTCAGACAAAGCATAACAATTATTATCAATATTTACACCATTAAACGTAGGTGAAATTAACTCGAAACTATCTGAAAAGTTGTCAGAGCTGAACTCGTGACTCAAGGATGAAATGTATCCACATGCTGGTGTACAGTCAACTCAAAATTTACAGCACTGGCTTTCACAACAAGCACAGTAATTCTTAAAAGTGACTACAGGCATATTACCCAAATGACCTACATAGTTAAATTCAGAGATGCCTGAGCTTGTCCTACGAGGTAAAGCATCAAATTGTCCAAACAAACATGAGCTATCTAAATCTGTTGTATTAACAATGTCCACGTGTCCTAGAAAAAAATTCTGAGCATGAACTTTGCAGTGCATTAATGTCATTACAAACTTGTACAATCTCAAATCCCATTGTTCTGTCGACTGAAAAGGGTAAATTATCCCCCATAGTACTTACCTGATCCTTTAATAACATTTCTTCCTCTTGAATTTTCTTCCCTGAGCATTTTTTTGCCATTGGTTACCAGCCTTAAAGTTGTTTGAGCCACTGTTGAACGATCTGGAATGAGAAGCCTTAGGCCTGTCTCCCAAACGCTCAAAGTTAAGATTATTGTCTGTATTACAATTTTTGTTATGTTCTTTAGCAGAAAAAAACACTAGATTCTTGCCCTTTTACATTTTCCTTTTGGTAGAGCCTCTCAGAATGTCTTGGCAGTTGTTCACTGTTTCCAGTTGCTTCCTGGAAGCCCAGGTCATCAAAATTGTGTGAATTTAAGCCCTCCCGCTTTCCATCATCTGAATCTGGCATTGCTATTGGTTGTCCATGTTCAGAAGCCTTGGGGGATATGCCTTACCTTTGGCATAAGCTTCAGTATCTCTCTGCAGTTTCCTAACTTTCCTGGTTTTTATTGCAGCACAAGTTTCATCAATTTTTTGAACAGGTTATAATAGTTGGTGTAATAGTGATCAAATAAACCATCAGTAGTTAAACTAGTATTAATAATGCCCAGGTCACGAGATAACTTGTCTAATTTGACTTAATTTTCATGTATGATTAAATGAATTATGCCCATGCCTGCTTTGTTGAAAATATTAATTAAAGATTTGTGAAAGTCAGAGTCAGTGTCTACTCCATTAGGGAAACGCCACAAACATAGCCCTTTAGGAATTAAGCCTCTCTTTATGTTCTCCTGTAAATATGCATTATCCAATTGAAGATTTTTATAAGCCAGTAATTTCTCCTGAAATAACTGTAACTGGTCAACAAAGGAGCGCTCCCTTATAATGTTATGGTCGGTGTCAGCCTGACTGGAGCTTGACAGAGAAAATTCAAAGATGTCAGCTTTCCATGTGTCAAAGTCCAACAGCTCCCAGTGGTTAGAATGATATCAAGAAAGGGAAGAACACCAATGCCTTGTACAAGCATATTTCAGCTTTTCCTGACCACCACTTCAAGTCTGTATTGTTGGACTATATGGAATGGGATGCAAGGGGTTTTAGTACAGAAGAACACCTCAACAGAAAGGAATTAATCTGGATTTTGATGTGTGATGCCCTTACTCCCCCTGGGCTTAATGACTGCTGTTCCTTTACCCCAATCCTAAAACTGAAAAGTATGGAGGGGTAATTCATCAGTCATCTTTATAATTTGTTGTATATACATTGTTGTAATATGTTTGGCTCTGTTTTTTTTCACTCTTACTCAGTGTTTCAAACTGTCAGTACATTTTCAAGTTTTCATGTTTTTAATTAATTCATTCATTTTTTAAGCATTATTTGTATTGGTCGGTTTTAACCACATGACTACACGATGTTCCTTTATATTGTGTGGTTTATGTGATTACTGCAGTTCTGATGAAGTTTTGATGTAAGACGAAAGCACTTGACTGCTGTTTTTGCTCAATAAATCTTTGGTGGTTGCTACCTACTGTGTGGTTTATACTAGACTTGTGTGCTCCCTGTGCCTCCATCAGTGATGACAGCTCTTCAGTGGCAGCACTCTGTCCCTCATTTTATTTTAACACTATTGCCAGCCAAGCTTCTCTGTCAAGCTAAGAATAAAAAGTACTGTCTTCCACTTAAAATACTTTAACTATCATAATGGTAGCATTAATCTCTAAATAGTCACCCTTACATAGGCAGAAACCAAACAGTGGTCAGTACACCACAGTCAATATATATATATATATATACCCTTAAACACATAAATATATAAGCCATCAGCTGCAAGCATTTAAAACTAAATAATAAACCATTAACTTGAAGTAAACACAAATAAAGCATTCCATGTAAAAGTAAATTAGCAGACATAAATAATATTAATCAAGGAATGTAAAATAAAAGTTCTAATAGAGAGTTGCCATACAACAAAACTCTAAGTATCAGCTAATCCAGACTCCAGTTAATTTTACCTATAGATATACTGTGCCCTGTCAAAAAAGTTCAGGACTACAATGAAAACTGCAAAGCTCTAAAAAGCAGCCCTGTCTCTCTTAATGTTATCCATCAGAAAGAATAAAAAAATCAAAGGACACTTCCAGCTAGCATACTCTCTCTCATTATAGGAGTTAGCAGCAGGATTTCCTGTTGGCATCAGTTGTGAATTTTGGAAGAGTCTTTCTTGTTTCCACAGCAAGAAACTTCTGAGAGGCGAGTCCCAAATAAGGTAATTTTCTCTGACTTAGAGTAGCATCTTCAATGAGCATAAGGCTACAGTCATGCAGATCTACAGAAGTTAGTTTCCCTTTCAAACTGTAGTATGTTCCCACAGTAGCACATGTACAATTGTATATACATATATATATATATATATATATATATATAGAGAGAGAGAGACACAGACACACACACACACACATATATATATATATATATATATATATATATATATATGTATAAAATAAGCATGACATGCAAATATATATTTCATAACTTTTTAAATTATTACATATTTAATGAAAAGTAGCAACAATGCAAATCATTTTGCTTCAAAAATTAATAACATTTTTCTTAATTCAGTATATCTTATTTCACTTCTGTATTTCTCATCTGGAAGCATGGTTACATTTTTCCAATGTATTATACCCTTTTCACCACTCTCTCTCATTCTTAGTCACAAGCATGTTTATCTGGAAAACCTCTCAAGAAATGAAGTTAGGGAACACCCAGAAGTCATACTACCCAGATCCTTGCCCGGAAAGATTATCTCTGACTGAATTATTCAAACCATTCCTATGCGATATAGTCACATTATAAGACTGCAATCCTAAAACTAGCTAAGAAGCTTGCTATTCCATCAAGTGGCTCTGTAAAACTACCATTAAAGGATTATGATCTGTCACTGCTATGAATCTTCTACCATACAGATAGTGTGTGTTATCCAAAACTCCAAATCTACTTCCAAAATTTATTTTCCGCAGCTGCATATTCTTCACTTGGCAGAAGTCCACAACTAAAATACACTACATGAGGTTCTTTATCCTTTGAAGAAATGTTGCCAAGTACAACTCACAGTCGGTGGTCTAAAGCATCTGCCTGCACAATAATCTCATGGAGAATATTCCAGATTAGCCAGTACAGGGGGTCCACTCAAGGCTTCCTTCAGTTTCGGCAGTGTTTACTCACAAGCTAAAATTCAGATAACTGGATCTGGTCTACTTTTGGGTAAGGTCCATAAGGTGAGTGGCTATAGCACAGTAATGAGAGAAAAAAATTGTAAGGTCTCACTGCCTGGAAGAAAGTAAAGTTGTGTAAATTCTTACCATAACAGTAGATGTCCTTCTCTTCAGTGTTGCATTGCTCATATGCTAGGGGATCTCCTGCCAAGGATAACTCAACATCTGGCCAGTATACCAAAGCCTTTAGTACTTACAGGCATTGTATGTTATATGAATGCTCCACACACAAAGCATAGGGCATAAAGGTAAAGTGCAGATGCACACACTCAGAACTGAAAGCCCCAGGACAAACAGAACTCTCCTAAGAACAAAGAAAAATGTGTATCCAGAAGGAGAAAAAAGCAGCCCCTTGGCCAGGAGGGCAAGAAAGATGAGACTAGGGCAGGTGGGCAGGAAAGAGAGAGAAAATGCTGCAACAGTGAAGAGAAGGACATCTACTGTTACGGTAAGATTTTACGCAACTGTGCTATGTCCTTTCGTATCACTGTTGCAGTATTCATAACCTAAGGGGGAGTACAAAGGCTCAAGAAGCCTGGGAGGTGGACAGCATGGAAGAGCCCTCCAGAAACCCATACAGATAGCTGTGGCAAAGCCAGCTCTGGCCTTGAAAATAATATCCAACTTGTAATGGTTAGTGAAAGTATGAACATAGGACCAAGTAGCGGGCTCAAGGTTAGAACTGGTATCCAGCCCCTTGAAAAAAGTAACAGATGTGGCAACAGTCCTAGTAGAATGAGCCTTTACTGATGAAGAAAGACATTTACCATGAAAAGAATAACACAAATAAATGAACTTAGAAAGCCAGGAAGAGATAGTTTGCTTAGAAACAACAAAACCCAAAGACATGTGATGAACGGAAACAAAAAGATTCTCAGATTTGAGAATAACTTTAGTTTTATCCAAATAATATTGGAGTTGTCCATGCAAATCCAACATGTGAAGAACCTTCTCACTGGTAGTCTGCGGAGAAAGAAAAAAGAAAGGCAGATGAATAGACTGATTAAAGACAACTCATTGACCACCTTGGGCATAAAAGAAGGGTTAGTATGGAAAGACATCCTGTCTCTATGGAAAACTAAGAAAGGAAGAACAGCCGTAAGAGCCTATAGTTCAGATACTCTCTTGGCTGAAGTGAGAGCTAAAAGAAGAACAGTCTTCCAAATACAATGTTGTAAGGAAACTGAAGAAGCAAGCTCAAAAGTTGCCTGAGTCAATTTTTGGCTCCTGGAAGGCAGAACTGGCTTCCTGAGAGGCCTGATATGAATGACACCTTTAAGAAACTGCTTGACCTCAAATCTAGAGGCCAGAGGAGGGGTCAAGGGCAGACAAGCAAAAATTGCTGACAGGTGACCTTTAAATGAAGAATATGCTAACCCAGCATGGAGTAAATCACACAAATAAGAAAGAACCAGAGGAACCTCCATAGATAGGGGATTCTGATGGCAAGAGAGGCACCACACAGAAAACCTTTTCCATTTGGACATATATAACTTCTTGGTAGTGGGTTTCCTGGCCTCCTGCAGGACCCAAAGCACATCCTAAGAAAAGAGGTGCCTAAAGGGGATCAAAACCCTATTAACTAAAGTGTCAGGTGAAGAGTGGATAAAGGAGGATGGATAAGAGACCCCGTGTCATGTGTGAGAAGATCCACCTGGTGAGGTAACTTGTGGTAATTGCCCCTGGCCAAGTGAAAAAGAAGGGGGGAACCAAGGCTGACTGGGCCAAAATGGAATCACTAGCAAAATGTTGGGAGAGTCCTGCCTGATCTTGTGCAAGACTCATAACAAAGGAAGGGGAGGGAAAGCTTACAGAAACATTTCTTTCCAAGGATAAGACAGGGCATCAACTTTCCAAGCTTGAGGACTTGGAATTCTGGAACAGAACATAGGAAGTTGTCTGTTCAGAGGGGAGGCAAAAAAATATACCTGATGAATACCCCACCAATGGACAATGTACAGGAACACATCCCTGTGAAGCATCTATTTGTGAACTTGTGTGGTGGACCTGCTCAAAGAATCTTCCACTAGATTGTGCTCCAAGGGAATATAAATTGCCCAAAGAGTCACTTGATACTTGACAGCTAGATCCCAGACCTGAACAGCTAGTCTGCAAAGAAGATAGGACCTTGTACCTCCTTAGTTGTTGACATACGACATCACTGTGGTATTGTCTGTGAAACTTTTGAGGGACCCGGGATGAAAGAGGGGATGAAGAGGGCAGAGACCCTGAACCCTGAACCTTGACAGAGCTGAAGGAAGCTCCCCATCCCCTGCTTGAGGCATCTGTAAAGAGCTTGAGTCAGGACTGGAGCCCAGAAATAAATCCCCGAATTGAGAGAACGTTGATGAATCCACCACTGAAGCTCAAGCTTGAGACAGGGAAAGAAGGGCATCAGGAAGTCCAGGAGGTGGCAATATTGGAGCCACACTGACTTGAGATAGCACTGAAGCTTTATCATGTACTTTTCAGGATACAGAATTAATGATGATGCATGATGCTAAAACAAAGGCAATGGCTGTAAATTTGTATGCACGCATTTGGTCAGCCGGTAGATGGCCGATCGGAAAATGTTCAAATGCATGTCTGCGAGTTCATATAATGCAAACACAAAGTAAGCAAAATGCAAAATCCCCCCCCCCTTTCTGACCCATGGCAGCACTTGTTTAGGTGGTAGAGCAGTCAGAATTGTCGAATTCGGTGTTTTGTTCGACATTCCGACCATTCGCCACAGGGAGATTTGACGTTGCAGGTTGATGTTGTACCTGATTGATGGAAGTTTGTTTGTTTGAAATGCATGTATTGCCTGTAAATTAGGTACCCAGACATGAATTGGTTCAGCAATATCCACATTTATGGAGACATGATAAAATGAAGTACTTAGGAGTATGGATTAAAAAGGATTCCAGTGTGGCAGCTAAGGATATGTGGAAAGAGACTAAACAAACGATAATACAAAAACTGAAAAACTGGAAGCTCTATTATATGGATACGGACAGCAACATACAAGCAGTTAAAATGTTTTTAATCCCTTTAATTTTATACATGCCAGGCATATTTTTATCAACCAGAGGAGAAGCTGTGGATAGCAATTAATAAAGAGCTGAAGGATTTTTAACTGGGAGGGGGAAACAGCAACAGTTAAGTGGGAAAAGTTACAATAAAACAAGGTAGTTTTGGATTACTTGATTTGAAATGGTATACTACTATTAGTGAAAGGGCTTGGGGTACTTACAAGTGTGGCACTTGCAATTTGTGCCAGTATATTTTAGAGAAACATGAGGTGTTTATTAATGGTATGAAAGTAAAAAACACATTTTTCTGTAACTGTAAATCAATGGGAGTGATATATGTGGCTTTATGTAAAATGTGCCCAAGTTTTTATGTTGGAAAGACTATTTGTAGTTTTAGAAAACATATTTATGAACATATTTACATCAAACATATAAGAACTACTAATGCCTTGTATAGTCATTTATAAAAACATCCAGACCATGGTTTTCTGTTTTTTGGAGTCAACACCATACATCGGAATTTGCTGGGAGGACCATGGCGTGATATGGTAGAACATAGGGAGTTGCATTGGCAATTGAAATTAAACACCACCTCACCCCCAGGTTTAAATGAGTCCCTATCTATAGCTTGTGTTTTGAGGCTTATGTCTCACTATATTTAATTAATATGTTGCATTTTTTAATAATATTTTAATGTTTTTGTGATATAATAGGGTATGTTTTTTTCTTTTGCGTATACATATCTATATATTTGAAAGTGTGAGAAAGATGCCTTTAAGAATTGATTTGTGTAGGTGTGTTGATGGGTCATGTGATTTTATTGGTGGATTATTTAACCTGAATTTTTGTGTATGTTCTTTATTCTGAAGAAGTGTATGTTATACACACACAAAAGCTCTAATTTTTTGTACATAAAGCAGTGGTCAACTGGTTTTGGTCGTTTTTCTGTTCAGATTCCAGCAATTGGTTTGGTTTTGCCTATTTTTGTCTTGTTCTGCCTTGGTTCTTGGTTCTATATGTGTTCTGCGGACAATCTGAATGTGAATGGGGCCAGACCGGTTTCTAACCTGGAATACCTCCAGAGAAGTGTTGGGCAGCTTACTTTGTTGGTACAAGACTTTATGGAACGGTCCGTTGGACCGGTAGCTGCTTCTTCGACTGCTACAGAATACCATCGCACACCTGCCTGTTTAAAGAATCTTTCCCCAAAATTATCGGTGCATTCCGATAATGAACAGACAGTAAATATGAATTTAAATAACTGGTTGCATTCCACTATACAGTTGGAGCATGTAAGTAGTGAAACAGGCTCATATAGTGAAACTTTAACTAGCCTTGAAAAGGTGTTGCTTAAATGTTGCAAACTACAAGTAGAAAATGTTTTTTTATCTGAATGCATTCATACTGAGAGAGTCCCTAGGGGGTTTAGACTGTGGAAATACCGGAATGGGTTACTATCTGGTTCCTCTTTACATTTGGACTTGACTGAACTATTTAATAAACAAGGAGTGGAGCTTTTGAAATTATTAAGAAAGCATAATCAAATTGAAATACACAATCTCATGAATGAAGTTGAAGGGCTGGACATTAAAATCAAAAAGGATGTGCTATTTTCTGTACAAGGGGCACAATATTCTGCAGTTTTTAGCAGAATAAACAATGTGGTAGCAGATATTCAAAAGAGAAAGTGTAAAAAGCTCAACAGAGATAGAAGAGAATACCAGGAGGGGAAAACATACCCTCAACCAATGCGTGTGCAAGAAGGGTGGAACAAGGGTAATGGAGTTTCAGAAGTGAATACCCATTGGAGGAAGTCAATAATATTGAGAATCAAGATGAGGGGGCAGCCCCTTTAGAAGCAGCTCCTCCCAGGAGAGCCGAGAGTCTCAGGAACCGGAATCAGAACCATTTTGGGAAAAACAAGCAGAGTTTCCATCAACAGAATCGGAACCAATGTCCATGGAACAGAGGGCGAGCCAGAGGGAGGTACGAGAGGTGGAATTTGTATTACCAGCATCCACAGAACTACTAGAAAATTATGAAACAGCAGGTACTGTTAATGAGGCATTGCCTAACATTTTAACTAATGCCAATGGTGACTTCAGAGTATATAACTTCACAGATGTTGTATTTAATGAAAATGTAGTTAGTCTGTTAAGTAGGGCGGCCACGGTGGTGCAGCAGTTAGCACTGTCGCCTCACAGCAAGAGGTTCTCCAGTTCGATCCCCGGCTGGGGTGCCTTCTGTGCAGAGTTTGCATGTCCTCCGTGTGGTCGCCTGGGTTTCCTCCGGGTGCTCCAGTTTCCTCCCACATCCCAAAGACATGCTGTAGGTGGATTGGACACTCTAAATTGGCCCTAGGTATGAATATGTGCACGTGTGTGCCTTCTGTGGAAGGTTGGGTGCTGGGCTGGCAACACGACACCGTAAAACTCTACTGCCAATCATGAGCGGACAGGTAATCCGCTGTGGCAACCCCTTACCGGGAAAAGCCAAAAGAAGAAGAAGACGATAGTTGGTCTGTTAAGTAAACGGCTTACTTTTGCCTCTACTACACATGCTAGAATTGAGACTTTAATAGTGGACTTAAAACTGTATTTGAGAAAGCTTAATTTCAAATTGTTGTTTAATGATGTCGACAACAACTATATTAGTACTATTTTAAGAAGAAGTAGTGTTTTTAACCCTGTGCTACCTACACCCTTGGTAATTTTTGAAAAATTATGTGAATTTAATTTCAGGAAACTGCTAAATGGTAATAAAGTTAACATGTGTGGATCAAATTTGACTATTATGGAACAACACTTATTGAAAGAACATATGCACAACAAAAAGATTAGAGTCATGAAGCCAGATAAAGGGGGAGGGATTGTGACTATAAATAGAGGGGATTACCTTAACAAAATGTTTTAACACGTGTTGGATGAAGATTTTTCATAGTTTATAGTTTCATAGTATAGTACTAGGCTATCTGCCCTGGGGCATTTGTAAGCCTAGCCATAGTGATGTGGCTTTTGCCACCCCATGAAATGGTACAAAATATGTACAGAATAAATTTAGAATACTGTGCCTCTGTCTAGAAGTGACACAATGAAGGTCCCCTTATATAATAGAATTAGTTTACTGTGCCCCTGTCTAGCAGTGACACAGATGTGACCCCTGGGGTAAACTTACGATCTCCCATCCACTCATCAAGATTTCTCTTGAAGAGAGTCAGTGAGGGGCTCTGCCTAATACGAACTGGGATCTTGTTCCAAAGCGTGGGAAGCCTCTGGGTTATGAATCTATCCCTCCAGCATGTCCTATTCATACTTGTGCCGAGGTTTAAGTCTTTAGCTCTCATGGTCCTGATGGATTTGGATTTTTTGAGGTGGAGCATGTCCATCAGATCCTGATTGGACATGGCCTTGTACGTCAGGCAGAGATCACCTCTGAGCAGGTGGTATGCTACTGAATAGAGCTGAAGTTTCTTTAGTCTGGCAGAATAAGACATATGTTGGAGACCCTTGATCCTCTTGGTGAGGTACTTTTGTGGTCTCTCCAGCTGTTGCAAATGCCGGGTGAGGTACATACCAAATGGGGCATTGTACTCAGTCATGGGTCTGATGAGGGAGGAGTATAGGGGTACAACGACATCCTTGGATCTGGATGTGAATCATAGGTTCATAGGTTCATAGGTTCATACTAGGCTATCTGCCCTAGGGCATTTATAAGCCTAGCCAGAGTGTGTGTGGCTTTCACCACCCCTTAGGATGAGAATACTATACCCATTAGTTTGCTGTGCCTCTGTCCAGCAGTGATACAGAGATGATTCCCGGGGTAAACCTACGATCTCCCATCCACTCGTCAAGATTTCTCTTGAACAGAGTCAGTGAGGGGCTCTGCCTCACATGGACTGGGATTCTGTTCCATAGTGTAGGGAGTCTCTGGGTGATGAATCTGTCCCTCCAGCACGTCCTATTTATATCCGTGTTGAGGTTTAAGTCTCTTGCTCTCGTGGCTCTGGTGGATTTGGAGTTTTTGAGGTGGAGCATGTCCATTAATTCCGGGTTGGACATGGCCTTGTATGTCAGGCACAGATCACCTCTGAGCAGACGGTATGCGACTGAATAGAGCTGGAGTTTCTTCAGTCGGGCATCGTATGACATATGTTTGAGCCCCTTTATCCTTTTGGTGAGGAACTTTTGGGGTCTTTCCAACTGCTGCAGGTGTCGGGTAAGGTACATTCCGAATGAGGCGTTGTACTCAATCATTGGTCTGATAAGTGAAGAGTACAGGGGTACAATGACCTCTCCTGATCTGGATGTGAATCCCTTCATGATCAGGTGGGCAATGTAGAAGGTCTTCCTAACCACTTTGGCAATGTGAGTGTCAAAAGAGAGGTTACTGTCAACTTGGGTCCCCAGGTCCCTGATAACTTCTTCCATGTTTAATGGATTACCACCTATGTGGTAATTAGGGGTTACCTTGTTTTTCCCAAAGGGTATGACTATACATTTTTTGGCATTTAGCTTAAGGCCATGACTCTGGCACCAGTTATCCATTTCTATGAGACCTCTCTGGAGGATGTCTGTGTCTGATGGAGTGTCAATTATGGTGCCCAGTTTGCAGTCATCTGCAAATTTTGTCAGCCACAATCCCCTATGTTTGCCTGCACTTCAGAAAAATAAATGCCGAACAAGAGGGGCCCAGGACTGAGCCCTGTGGGACACCGCCGTGACCGGCTTAGAGTCTGACATGGCACCAGCAACTCTAACCCTGTGTGTTCTGTCCTTGAGCCAGTTTGCAACCCATCTTGTGACATATAGGTTTACATCTAAGCTGGTGAGCTTTTCTATGATGCCCGAGTGGGGTATTGTGTCGAACGCTTTTGCTAGGTCAAGGTAGGCTGTGTGAACTGCCTTACCCTCATCAATGGCCTTAGTGACTGTTTCGAAAAAGTCGACCAAGTTCAAGAGGCAGGATCTGCACTTGACAAAGCCAAATTGGGTAGGATCCAGTGTCTGTAGGTCCCCAATGTCTTTATTTATGAGTTCCATTATGATCCTCTCTATAGCTTTGCAGACAAGGCTCGTCAAGCTTATGGGGCGGTAATTTCCAGGGTCCGTAGAAGCACCGCCTTTGTGGAGTGGGACCATACGCCATTCTTTGGGTACGTATCTGTAGTAAGGCTAAGATTAAACAGCAGCCTTATGTGTGGGTTTAGTTCCTCATTGAGTTCGTGTAGCACACAGCCGGGGACACCGTCCGGTCCCATTGATGCTGTGTTTTTTGCTTTAGAGAGAGCAGCTCTCACCTGGGCATCTGAGATGTTTGGGAGGCTAGACTCTGGTGGGATAGATATTTCTCCTTTTGGGGGGAAGGAGGGGAGAAATATGCACTGAACCTGTCTGCCAGTATGCAATGTCTGTGGGTTCAGTGATTTTTTTATCATTTTGGACTAATTCTGAGCATATCTGGGAGTTTCCACCCAGGTTTCTAACATAGCTAAAGAAGGGTTTATGATTGTCTTTTGTGTCATTAGCGATTTTTCTCTCAAAGTTGGCCTTGGATGATTTTATGAGTGATCGTAGTTTTTTGCTAGTATTGATCAGAGATGCCTTCCCTTTTAGGGATTTTGCTCTGTCATGTAGTAGCTTTCTCCTCTTGTTGTAGAGTTTGTTTATGGCTGGGGTCCACCAGACCGGGCGCCTGCCTTTGGTGGAAAGGGTCTTGATTTTATTAGGGATTGCTTGATCCATACATTCCTGGAGGTGCTCGTAGAAGGCATTTGTAAGGGTTTCAGCAGCGTGGGTTGTGGTTTCCACTGGCTCGGGGCCTTGAAGGATACCACTCCAGTCTTAAGAAGTGTGAAGTTTGCTTTTGAGAAGTTCTTCACTGTGGTCTTTTTGCTGGGGTGGGGCGGGATGTGGATCTCCAGTGAGATTAATTTATGGTCTGATCTCACCAATGAGGGATATACTTCCGGTGTGGAGCATTTTGTCCCCATGTTTGTGATGATCAGGTCTAGTATATTTTCTCCTCTTGTGGGAATGGTGACTAGTTGTTCCATAGCATTTGAGTTTATGAACTCAAGGAACCTTTGGGCTAGGGTGTTGGGGCTTGAGTAATGTTCCCAGTCTATGTTTGGGTAGTTGAAGTCACCCAATATGATGGTGTTTGGAGAGACATTCATACTCTCCAGTGTCTGCAGGAAGGCTGTGTGGGTTTCCTGAGTTTGAGAAGGTGGTCTGTAGCATGTTACAAACTGTAGGGCAGTTTTACCTATGGTTAATTGCACCTGGATGGTCTTCGATGCTTCGTGCGTTGCCACTAACCTGGAGGTGTGGGTATCCTTTATGAATATGGATACTCCCCCTCCTTTTGTGGTTCGGTCCGGATTTTGGGGCCGGAACGCATGATATGAGGTATAACCTGATAGTGCTGGGGTGCTCTCAGGAGCCTTGAACCAGGTTTCAGTCACAGCACAGACATCGATGTTCTCCATACTGAGGAGGGCTTCGAGGGCGTGCATCTTGAGGTTTAGACTTCTGGCATTGAGCAGTATTACCCTTAGTTTTTCTCCATTTTTGTTTTCTAGGGCGGTAGGTTTATCATTTGAGCCTTGCCAAAAAAGGCACTATGGGGGTGGCAAGAGCCTTTGCCAATATCCGGAAGCCCAGGGGTGGCAGGTGCAAGCCGTCCCTTGCAAAGCAGCGTGGCTTGTCAAGCATGTCATCCCAGGCAGACAGACATTGGATCCCCTTAGAATGACACCAGTAATTAAGCCAATTATTAAAGCTGATCATTTTGTCTCTGTATTGTGGCATCATTCTTGGTGAGGGTAGGATACTGCTCAGGGTCAGGGTCATACCGGCCTGAAATACATAATCTGAGAGCTCCTCTATGTCTCTTTTCATGTAGTCCAGGGAGGTACGTCTCAGGTCTTTCACACCGGCATGGACAATGACTGAGTCATACTTGTACTTGCTGTGGAGTGACCTGAGTGTTGTGTTATGTGGCGGATTCTAGCGCCTGACAGGCAGCTTACTGTGATCTTTTCCTTGTTCAGTCTGGTGAGTGGGACGTCTGTGTCTGACTATGGAGTCACCTATAACAAGTGTGTCTGGCATTGTGTTTGGCCTTAAGGGCTGTGACTGTTTAGCACACTCCTTCATGATGAGGTGTGCAAGGTAGAATGTTTTTCTAACCACTTTGGCAACGTGGGTGTCAAATGAGAGGTCGCTGTCGACTTGGGTCCCTAGGTCTCTGATTACTTTTTCCGTACTCAGTGGGTTGCTGTCTATGTGAAAATTTGTGGGTACTTTGTTTTTCCCAAAGGGGATGACTATACATTTTTTGGCATTTAGTTTAAGGCCATGACACCGGCACCAGTTGTCCGTTTCTGTGAGGCCTTTTTGTAGGATGTATGTGTCCGCTGGTGTATCGACTATGGCGCCTAGTTTGCAGTCATCTGCGAACTTTGTCAGCCACAACCCTCCCATGTTTGCTTTAACATCTGAGAAATAAATGCCGAACAAGAGGGGTCCCAGGACAGATCCCTGTGGGACACCACTTGTGACTGGCTTTAAGTCTGACATTGCTCCAGCGATTTTAACTTTATGGGTTCTGTCCTTTAGCCAGTTTGCAACCCATCTAGTGACATAAGGGTTTATGTTTAAGCTGTTGAGCTTATCTATGATGCCTGAGTGGGGTATTGTGTCAAAGGTCTTAGCCAAGTCCAGGTAGGCTGTATGGACTGCTTTGCCCTCATCAATGGCTCTAGTGACTGTTTCGAAAAAGTCAACCAGGTTCAAAAGGCAGGATCTGCCCTTTACAAAGCTGAACTGGGTGGGGTCAAGTGTCTGTAGGTCCCCTATGTCTCTGTTTATGAGTTCCATAATGATTCTTTCCATAGCTTTGCAGACCAGGCTGGTTAAGCTTATGGGGCAGTAGTTCCCAGGGTCTGTAGAGGTACGCCCTTTGTGGAGTGGGACCACTGTTGCTGTATGCCAGTGTTCAGGTACATATCCTGAAGTAAGGCTAAGGTTAAATAGCATTTTTATGTGTGGGTTTAGCTCCTCTTGGAGTTCACGTAACACGCAACCCGGGATACCGTCAGGTCCCATTGATGCTCTGTTTTTAGCTTTGTTTAGGCCGGTTCTCACTTGGACATCTGAGATGACAGGGAGATTACATTCAGCTGGGATAAGTATTTCTTCTTTTGGGGGTGAGGGAGGGGAGACATTTGCACTGAACCTGTCAGCCAGAATGTTGGCAATATCTGTGGGTTCAGTGTATTTTTTGTTGTTGTGAACTAACTCTGAGCATATCTGAGGGTTTCCGCCCAGGTTTCTAACATAGCTGAAGAAGGCTTTGTGGTTATTTTTAGTGTCCTTAGCGATTTTTCTCTCAAAGTTGGCCTTGGATGTTTTTATGAGAGAACGTAGTTTTCTGCTAATGTTGATCAGAGATGTCTTCCCTTCATGAGATTTTGCTCTGACGTGCAGTAGCTTCCTTCTTTTGTTATACAATTTGGTAATGGCTGAGGTCCACCAGACAGGATGCTTGCCTTTGGTGGTGAGGGACTTCGATTTATTTAGGATTGCATGATCCATGCATTCTTGGAGATGTCCATAGAAAGCATTTGTGAAGGATTTGGCATTGTGGGATGTGGTATCCACTGGCACAGTGGGCTTAAAGGATACCATCTCAGTCTTAAGAAGAGTGAAGTCTGCTTTTGAGAAGTTTTTCACTGTGGTCTTTTGTGCTGGGGGTGGAGGCAGGATATGTATATCCAGGGTGATTAGTTTGTGGTCAGATCTCTCTAGTGAGGGGTATACTTCCGGTGTGGAGCATTTTGTCCCCATGTTTGTGATGATCAGGTCTAGTATGTTATCTCCCCTAGTGGGAGAGGTGACTAGTTGTTCCAGTGCATTTTAATTTATGAATTCCAGGAACCTTTGGGCTAGGGTATTAGGGCTAGAATAATGTACCCAATCTATGTTTGGGTAGTTGAAGTCTCCCAGTATGATGGTATTTTATGATACATTCATATCCTCCAATGTCTTCAGGAAGGCTGAGTGAGGTTCCTGAGATTGGGAGGGTGGTCTGTAACACGCTACCAGTTGTATAGCAGTTTTGCCTATGGTTAGTTGCACCTGTATGGTCTCTGATGCTTCATGTGTTGCTACTAACTTGGAGGTGTGGGTGTCCTTGATGAATATGGACACTCCCCCTCCCTTTGTGGTTCGCCCGGTTTTGGGGCAAAAGCATGATACGAGGTATAGCCTGGTAGCGCTGGGGTGCTCTCAGGAGCCTTGAACCAGGTTTCAGTTACTGCACAGACATCGATGTTCTCCATGCTGAGGAGTGCATCGAGTGCCTGCATCTTGAGATTTAGACTTCTGGCATTGAGCAGCATTACCCTTAGTTTTTTTCCATTTTTGTTTTCTAAGGAGGTGGGTTTGTCTTTTGAGCCTTGCCTAAAAAAGGCACTATGGGGTGGCAAGAGCCTTAGCCAATATCCGGAAGCCCAGTGGTGACAGGTGTAAGCCATCCCTTGCGAAGCAGCATGGCTTGTCCAACATGTCATCCCAGGCAGACAGACAATGGATCCCCTTAGAATGACACCAGTACTTGAGCCAATTATTAAAGCTGATTATCTTGTCTTTGTATTGTGGTATCATTCTTGGTGAGGGCAAGATGCTGCTCAGGGTCAGGGTCATACCAGCCTGGGCTACATAATCGGAGAGCTCCTCTATGTCTCTTTTCATATAGTCCAGGGAGGTACGTCTCAGGTCATTCATGCCAGCATGGACAATGACAGAGTCATATTTGTACTTGCTTTGGAGTGACTTGAGTGCGTGTGTTATGTGGCGGATCCTAGCTCCCGATAGACAGCTCACAGTCACCCTCTCCTTGTTCAGCCTGGTCAGTGGGACATCAGTGTGTCTGACTATAGAGTCACCTATTACTTATGTATCTGGCATGGTGTTTGGCCTTAAGGGCTGTGATTGGTTGACACACTGATTTATAGAAGTATGTGTTGCATGTGTTTTGTTTTGAGGTGGTGGATTTTTGGATGTCTGCTTTGGGAGCCTCTGTTGTTTTGGTAAGTTTTTTATTAGAGCCTCCAAGTATGTCTTTGTGTTTTTATGTGTTTGGTTTGCAGTTGTGGTAGGTCTATGTGGGACTGGGATTGTTGTGTGTGTGGTTACCATCTCCTCCTGTCTGGTCGTGCCAGCCCTGAGTTGAGAGAGTTCAGCCTCCAGTTTGGCTATATAGTTGCATCTCTCACATGTATTTGTGTTTGTTGGGAGGAGGAGAGGGTTGTCTGTGTACATGAGACAATTGTAGCATTGTCTCAAGATACCCAGATTGACCAGCTGAACTGGAGAGGACGCTAGTAATCTACCACGCGACATGCTAGAACAGTATAAGGGAGTGCTGTACCTTTAAGGGAAGTGGATATTCACAGGGGTGGTAGGTAGATGTAGTGCTTTACTTAGTATGAAAGTGCTTACTTAGTAGAGAAGTATTGAGAACAAGTGCTAGGCTTATAATTCAGTGAGTAGTCTGATTATACTAAGAGTAGAGCTTCCTTAAGGGAAAATTTGAAGACCAGACTTGGCGGAGCCAAAAGAAGTTTAACCTTCTTTAACTGGCGCTGCGCTATGCGCACAACCGCGCAAAGCCGTGCAAATGCGGATTTTAAACAGGGAACTACAAAAGAGCTAGAAATTGTCCAAAACAACCAATTACTACAGCTTCTTGTGCTGAGGTCACTTCCTACAGGAACAGGTAGGCTGCTCAAGGCTCCCCACTCCCACTGGTGAGCAAAGAAACTTCCTTCTATCCAAGTAAGGTAATGGACAACACAGGAACTACACCACAGCCCAGAATACAGCAATGCCTGTAAACTGGTCTAAACTAGTCGAGGAGAGGCAGGAAAACAAGGATTTTTTTTTTGTTTTTTTGTTTTTTTGATAGAAACACACAGAAAATGCAGAAACAGTGATAAATCAGTTACACAGGCTAGCACACTTTAGTGGGCAGCCTCAACAGTTAAATTAAACCAACCAACAAACAAACAAACTTTTGATCAAATTTGACTAAAAAGTAACTTTAAATGCAGATTTTAAAATAATGCAGCAAACAGTTAAAAAAACAGTTCAAGCTAGTTCAGGGTAAGCTACAGAAGCTATTCCAAGTGAAAAAAAACAAAGATACTTAAATCCAGAAAGTAGTCGCTTTTCTGAGTTCTCTGTAGCTAGGACCACTCTGCAGGACCACGAGGAGCTTGTCTGAGCAGTATAGCCAGAAAAAAACGCCCAGAGGCGGATTTTAAACAGGGAACTACAAAAGAGCTAGAAATGGTCCAAAACAACCAATTACTACAGCTTCTTGTGCTGAGGTCACTTCCTACAGAGACAGGTAGGCTGCTCAAGGCTTCCCACTCCCACTGGTGAGCAAAGAAACTTCCTTCTATCCAAGTAAGGTAAGGTAATGGACAACACAGGAACTACACCACAGCCCAGAATACAGCAATGCCTGTAAACTGGTCTAAACTAGTCGAGGAGAGGCGGGAAAACAAGGATTATTTTTTGTTTTTTGTTTTTTTTGATAGAAACACACAGAAAATGCAGAAACAGTGATAAATCAGTTACACAGGCTAGCACACTTTAGTGGGCAGCCTCAACAGTTAAATTAAACAAACAAACAAACAAACTTTCGATCAAATTCGACTAAAAAGTAACTTTAAGTGCAGATTTTAAAATAATGCAGCAAACAGTTAAAAAAACAGTTCAAGCTAGTTCAGGGTAAGCTAGAGAAGCTATTCCAAGTGAAAAAAAAAGCAAAGATACTTAAATCCAGAAAGTAGTCGCTTTTCTGAGTTCTCTGTAGCTTGGACCACTCTGCAGGACCACGAGGAGCTTGTCTGAGCAGTATAGCCAGAAAAAAACGCCCAGAGGCAGATTTTAAACAGGGAACTACAAAAGAGCTAGAAATGGTCCAAAACAACCAATTATCACAGCTTCTTGTGCTGAGGTCACTTCCTACAGGGACAGGTAGGCCGCTCAAGGCTCCCCACTCCCACTGGTGAGCAAAGAAACTTCCTTCTATCCAAGTAAGGTAATGGACAACACAGGAACTACACCACAGCCCAGAATACAGCAATGCCTGTAAACTGGTCTAAACTAGTCAAGGAGAGGCGGGAAAACAAGGATTTTTTTTTTTGTTTTTTTTGTTTTTTTGATAGAAACACACAGAAAATGCAGAAACAGTGATAAATCAGTTACACAGGCTAGCACACTTTAGTGGGCAGCCTCAACAGTTAAATTAAACAAACAAACAAACAAACTTTCGATCAAATTCGACTAAAAAGTAACTTTAAGTGCAGATTTTAAAATAATGCAGCAAACAGTTAAAAAAACAGTTCAAGCTAGTTCAGGGTAAGCTACAGAAGCTATTCCAAGTGAAAAAAAAGCAAAGATACTTAAATCCAGAAAGTAGTCGCTTTTCTGAGTTCTCTGTAGCTAGGACCACTCCGCAGGACCATGAGGAGCTTCTCTGAGCAGTTTAGCCAGAAAAAAACGCCCAGAGGCAGATTTTAAACAGGGAACTACAAAAGAGCTAGAAATGGTCCAAAACAACCAATTACTACAGCTTCTTGTGCTGAGGTAACTTCCTACAGGGACAGGTAGGCTGCTCAAGGCTCCCCACTCCCACTGGTGAGCAAAGAAACTTCCTTCTATCCAAGTAAGGATATCTTTGAACTATATTAATTCATGTTATTCTAGAATTATATTTATCTTGTTAGACATATTGGAACAAGAAGAAATTACTAGAGAAATCTATGAATTTATAGAGGTTAAATGTCCTGTGGTCCCCCCCCACCCATTTTTGGGATCCCAAAAATACATAAATGCTTGTGGGACCCTCATATGAGACCTATTGTGAGTGCTAGAACCTCTATCACTCACCCTATGGCTGTATGCATAGATAAAAAAGTACAAGCATTGGTGTCTGGCTATTCTCATGTTATGAAAAACTCTTGGGATTTTTTTAAAAATTTGAGAAAGGTTAAATACAGTACTAGTTTAGCATTTGTTACCACTGACATAGTACATTTATTTAATGTTATTTTACAAGATGTTGGAAAATAAATGTTTCATGATTTTATTCATGAATTTGGTGTTTTAGTGCTAATGAGATTAATGTTCTTGATGCATTGTTAGACATGGTTTTGAAGTATAATTTCATCCACTTGGATGGGCAATTTTTTCAACAAAAAAGAAGTGTGGGTATAGGCGCAAGCTGCACCGCAGTGTTTGCTAACATAGTCCTACTTCAATGGGAAAAGCAATATATATTTAATAATGACAATGTTCCACCCTACCATTTTTATGTGAGGATTTTGGACGACATTTTTATTGCTTGAGATGTTAGTAAAACGGACACAGATAAATTTTTGGAATATTTACATTCCACTACCTCTTATTTAAAGTTCATTTACCATTACAGTACAGTAAGTATTAATTATTTGGATGTGTTAATATATAAGGATGAGATGAAAAAAGTGATACCGAGCACTATGTTTAGAAAGCAACTTACTCCAATAGCCTTTTGCACTACAGTAGTTGTCACCCGATACATCAAAAGAGAGGAATCATTAAGGAGCAATATATAAGGTTAGCACCTATGATTTCCAGTGAAGAGATGCTTCTTAAGGAATGTGAAAACTTGAAAGGAATGTTTACAACTAGAGGGTACCCCCCTGATTTAGTTGATTTAATATGGGGGGGGGATCTTCAGAAGAGACAGCAGAGGGAAGTGATTCCCATCTTGGTAGACAATAAAGCTTTAGTATATCAGAGAGAACCAAACATTGAATATAATTGTTCATTTATTACCACCTTTAATGAGGAATATGGTTTTATTTGGAACATCATTAACCAAAACTGGCTTGTTTTTTCGAGCATTTGAAGGGGTATCTGATATTTTGGGGATTAAACCAGTATTCATTACTAGAAAAGCCAAATGTATTAAGAATATGTTGGAATCAGATGACAAATTGTATACTACTATTAGTGAAAGGGTTTGGGGTACCTACAAGTGTGGCACTTGCAATTTGTGCCAGTATATTTTAGAGCAAAAATGAGGTGTTTATTAATGGTATGAAAGTAAAAACACATTTTTCTGTAAATGTAAATCAATGGAAGTGATATATGTAGCTTTATGTAAAATGTGCCCAAGTTTTTATTCTGGAAAGACAATTCATAGTTTTAGAGAATGTATTTACGAACATATTTACGACATCAAACATATGAGAACTACTAATGCCTTGTATAGTCATTTACAAAAACATCCAGACCATGTTTTTTTCTTTTTGGAATCGACACCATACATCGGAATTTGCTGGGAGGACCATGGCGTGATATGGTAGAACATAGGGAGTTGCACTGGCAATTGAAATTAAATGCCACCTCACCCCCAGGTTTAAATGATTCTCTATCTATAGCTTGTGCTTTGAGGCTTATGTCTCACTATATTTAATTAATATGTTGCATTTTTAATAATATTTTTAATGTATTTGTGATATAATAGGATATGCTTTTTTTTTTGCATATACATATTTATATATTTGAAAGTGTGAGAAAGATGCCTTTAAGAATTGATTTGTGTAGGTGTGTTGATGCGTCATGTGATTTTATTGGTGGGATATTTAAACTGAATTTTTGTGTATGTTCTTTATTCTGAAGAAGTGTATGTTATACACACAGGAAAGCGCTAAATTTCTGTGAATAAACCATTGGTCAACTGGTTTTGGTCGTTTTTCTGTTTGGATTCCGGCAGTTGGTTTGGGTAAGTCCAGGAGGTGGCAATCTTGAAGCCACACTGACTTCGGATACCACTGAAGCTTTATCATGTACTTTTCAGGATACAAAAATTAATGATGCATGATGCTACAACAAAGGCAATAGCTGTAAATTATGTACCCAGATATGAATTGGTTCAGCAATATCCACATTTATGTAGACATGATAAAATGAAGTACTTAGGAGTATGGATTAAAAAGGATTCCAATGTAGCAGCTAAGGATATGCGGGAAGAGACTAAAAAGATAATACAAAAACTGAGAAATTGGAAGCTCTATTATATGGATATGGATAGTAACATACAAACAGTTAAAATGTTTTAGTCCCTTTAGTTTTATATATGCAGGCATATTTTTATCAACCACAGGAGAAGTTGTGGATAGCAATTTATAAAGAGCTGAAGAATTTTAACTGGGAGGGGAAGACAACAACAGTTAAGTAGGAAAAGTTGATCCTTCCAACAGAACAAGGTAGTTTGGGATTACCTGATTTGAAATGGTATTTCAGAGCTACACAGTTATGGTTACTATATACAGCACAAGCAGAAAGCTATAATTCAAAGTGGAAAGGGATGATGATGAAACAGGGGCGAAGCTCAAGAATCAATGAGACACTGGGATTTTGGATGCAAATCCTTAAGGAGAACAACAACAATAACCATCCAGAATATTATATTCATAAAGTAGTCAAAAGTATACTAAGAACTAAGCCAACACAGGGATGGAGAACAGAGATTCTGCCAATAGGGATGACTGCAATCAGGGGTACACAGAATAGGCAAGAGGGGTCTGGAATTTACTGGAGAAAACTGGCAAAGGAACCAAGGTATTAGCAGCAAATAATTAGAATGGGAAAGGTAACTGAATGAGAAGAGGCCAAGAATTCATTTGGACTAAAGGCTACAAATTGCCTTCCCTATCAAGGATTGATATCAGAGTATAGGCAAAGAGAAAGAAATAAGTGGGTCCTAAGTGAAAGACCAGCACTGGTAGAGTTTTTAGTATAATCTAGAACAGAAGCTACTGCTAAAAAAGGGATAATTAGTAAGGCATAAAATATTGCATGATAACTACATGAATCAATCAGAGGATGTTAGAAAGGATTGGGAAGAGAGACTAGATAAGCAGTTCACAAAGCAACAATGGGGGAATATATGAATGACTCCCAAAATGAAACAAAGTCTAGAAGATTTATGATCTTTGCTTTGAAGTGTTTGCATAGGTATTTTTATATTCCAAGCAGACTCCAAAGAATATGCTTCCTCAGGTAGATTGCAAATGTTGGAGGTGTGATGATGAAGAAAGAGGTAATTGGGAATGTATTTTCTGGGAGTGTAATGAGTTGGCAGACTTTAAAAAGTCCCTGCAGAGTATTCTATCAGAAACACTGGGTAAGCAAATTGGTGCAACTAAGGAAATTATTTTTGAGCTCTGATACACAATCAGAATTACCTAGACATAGTAAGGTCATGCCGAGTTTAATTCTGGTGGGCGTGTCAAAAAAAGCAGTTACTAGAGAATGGAAATCAAAGTCTAAACCAACCATACTAGAAGTAGTGAATATAGTAACAGCGATAAAACATCTGGAAGTGAGAGCATTAACAAAGGGAAGGAGCAAACTACATAGAAAAGCGGGAATTGTGGGAACAATACATACAGAATGTTTTGGAGGAGGAATGAGGTTTAAGGGAAGGCAGAAATTGAATAATCTATGTAATGTTTGACTGACAATGACTTGATAGATTATAATTAACGTATAATGTTTGCAAATGAAAATATGTGAATATGGTTTGCTTTCATTTATATAAATATATGATTGCCAATGTCATAACTGATAATTTAATAAAGATGTTTCTTGTTAATAAAAAACACAGAGGGACATGTTTTATATAAAAAGACTCTATCCAAAGCAGTGAATATGTGCAAGTTAGACTGTTGGCAATTATATTTAAAATTAATGACAGAAATACAATTTTAAATTAGACGTGTAAAATGTACAGTACTTTGTCAAAATACATTATACATCTGACAATACATGTCTCTAAAAAGGAGTTATGTACAAGTTCTTAACCTATTCTGGCCACTGAGAGGAAATATAAGGGCAAAAACTGCTAAAATGTTAAGTGCAAAACTATGCATTCCATTTTTTTTAAAAAAATATACCACTTACAATAGTAAATTCTCTTAACTGTTTAGGCCACTTGGGTTCTCAAAAGCTATAAATGGCGAAAGGAAAACTTCACAGAGTAAAAAGCACAAACTGCTAAAACAATCACAAAGTAAAAAAAAATCTCAGATACTTTAAAAATACATTAATAATATTATTTTAACAGTCTTAAAAAACTTGCCAAAATGTACCTGGTTAGACCTCCCTCATCAACTAGTCCATATGCAACTTCTTCTAATCCACAAAATACTAGATAACCACTCTAGCTTTTTATCTTCTCAGTATGTAATCACTATTTCCCAAAATTCAAATCTCCCTGCTTGAAATTTATAAACCACAAAAAAATATGGGGCAATGTTTACACTCACACTGCATAACCACACTATTGGACTCTATCTCAAATTCAACCAGAACTATACCTAGACTCAATGTATTTAAGTCCTCTCTCAAAGAATTTCTCACTAACACATGGCTATGCCTATGTACCACACCTGCCTGATCTATATTAACAAATACTTTCTATACATTTCAACATATGCCCTCTCCCAAATCCTAGGGTGGACTTGTATTGTTTTATTTTATTTCCCAGCATAGCAGACTATAATTCTAATACACTTGTATATACTGATTGCCATATTTAATTGACTTTTATAATTTATTTTTATTTTTACATCATTTGTGTCTCCTAATACCTCATATATATAACTATATGTATATATATATATATATATATATATATATATATATACATATATCTATATATGGGATCACTATTAAATTCCGAATACTTACATTACCGAAGACCGGAATCTCGAGACCAGATAACCGAAAGACGAGAAGACCGGAAGACCAGAAGCGCGAAATTTGAAATACCGAACACTGCACTAAACATACACCACACACATACACATACACACGCCTTCACCCAAAACACAAACACACAAACCTACACTACACTGCACCCCCCTCCCACCCCCCTACTTAAATATTCTAACTCCAAGGTCGCACTATACAGACAAACACACAAAAACACCACCACACACCTACATTCCCCACACACACACACAAACACACACACACACACACACACACACATCACAGTATCAACACACACTTACACACACTAAAGCCACTAACCAACACAACCAAACATTGATACTTACCTCACCTCCTGACATCTCCGTACTTCGTGATTTTGAAATTCGCTCTTCTGGTCTTCTGGTCTTCCGGTCTTCTCATCTTTCGGTTATCTGGTCTCGAGATTCTGGTCTATGGTAATGTCAGTATTCGGGATTTAGTAGTGATCTCATATATACATATATACACACACACATATACACACATTTTTTTTTTTAATTATTGCAGTTAGTGTTTTATTTGACTTTCTTTAACCCATGCCTCTGCTGAAAATGGATATTTGTTACCCAGTCAAACTTTCCTGATAAATAAATAAAGCATATGTTATAAAAGATGATTTGCGTCCTATAAATCCTATAGATTCAATATTATGTTGTCCTCTTAATCTTTTTGTTTTTTGGAAAGAAATTGTCCATCTTAAGAAATCTCAAGGACAAATCCCTGGGAATATATATCTGAAAAAAAAGTATTCCCAAAATAAGGGCCTGACATGGAAATTATATTTGCTTGTACTGCCTTGCAAACATATTACAGGAAGACCAAGTTGCTGACACACAGACATCATCAAAACTATCGATGTTACATAAAAAGGCCAAGAAGGCAAGCTCTGCTTTAGTGCAATGATTTTCAGAGTTGCTGGTAAAGATCTCTAATATTTATTATAAGATATGGTAATGCAATTCATTAACCAGTGCAGCAGCATATGCATAGTTCATACATTAGTACTAGGCTACCTAGCCCCTGCGAGCCATTTTAAGCCTACCAATTATCCTTTGTGAGACTCAAACCCTGCACCTTATGTTTGTCAGGCAAACACCTTAACCATTAGGCCACCCTCCTAATCAAGTAACTTTCTTTCCCTATGGAGACTTGGAAAGGATATAAAGAGCTGCTCACAATTAGGACTGAATTCAACTCGCAGCTCGGGTGTTAGAAGAGTGGGAAGGATAGAAGTAAGCAAGCACTGTGGGCTTACCTATCCTAGGGCAGGGAAATGGCTCTGGCTCATTACATGGGTGACATCAGATGGCGCACTGGGTGTTACATCCACAGATCACAGGCTTTCTAAATGCACACCACCTCTTTGCAAGCACATTTGTTAGGGAAGTCAGCATGCAGAGGCATGCTTCCTGCAGCAGGGAGACGAACTCTGGGAAGAGTGGTAGACCACTCCATCAGACCTTAAAAGCTGGCCTGCTTCCTACTACCTGGCTCTCACTATTGGGGGGAATGAATGGGCTGATTAGGCACCCCAAGCAGAATGGAATGGGTTATAGGACTTTCACCTGTACAGGGATGCTTGGCTCTTGCCACGAACAGAACAAATGGCTTAAACTGGTAAAGATAATGTGGCAGGTGTGGTAGGGAGTAAAGAACAAAACTAAAACTTGGCAAGGGACACAAAGAATTAGATGTCCCTCTTAATCAACTCTGTTCTATGTCTGTCCCATAGCTGTAGGGTACTGAGGGACAGAGCTCTGACTGTGTCTCAGATGACCCAAGTTTGACTACCATCTCAGGCACTGGAAGAGGTGGGAGGGGATACAGGAGAGGTGCAGCTTTTGATGGTGTACCCACCTAGGTGAGGGATTTCATGGTTCCCTTGACATTCTCAATGCGGGGATAAATGGCGTCTGGTCACTAACATGTATTGCAATGATTGCTGGGAGGAACATAGATGTGGCTGACCTAGCCATGAAGCCAGCAGCTATGGCAGGGCCTGTGTAAAAAAGTGTGTACACTCCTATAGTTAAGAGTACTGGTAATTCCTGTGTTGACAGGCATACCTACTTCACCACAAAGGTGGTGGAGGTTGGGGACCTATATAAAAATCCCCTCAAGACTGCCTGGGTGACAGCTATGTCACAGACAGCTTTCACCCAATAAGAGAATGACTGGACTTCAGTTATTCCCACCTCAGAGGGAAACGAATGGGCAATGGAGCTCCTGTCCCAGTCGGGAACACATGGGTTGCCATGACAGCAGCTTAATGATTGGTAGCAGGGGGTAGGAAAGCATAAAGATAAAATCTAAGTTTTCTGTGAACATCCATGTAGTGAAGAAAGCATCTGCCTTGGCTATTTTATCCTGGAAAATTACAGGTAAACTGACAGGCTGAAACATTATCTTCTGTAGCAACAGCAACCTTTTCCATGAAGGATGTGTTGGTCTTAACATCCATTCTATCCTTATAGAAAGCCAAATAAAGGTGGCTTGATCAAAAGAGGCTGTAGCACTGAAATTCTTTTAGCAGAAGCAATGGCTACCAAGAAAAGGGTCTTCCAGGGAAAGAATTTCAAATTAGATGAGGTTTTGGGCTCAAAGGGTAGAAGAGTCAATCAGTCAAAAATAAATATGCCATTGTGGAACTGGGTCCTGAAAAGGGAGTCTGACTTCAGAGGTTCCTTACAAGATGGTATTACAAACCCTCTATAATGTCAAGTATGCAGAATCTTATCCACAGTGAAAGTTAGAAATGGACATCTACTAGACCCTGACAGGAAAACAGATGAAGAGAATTAAACATTTCTGGCAGATGCCAGCTCTGCTGGCATACAGGTGTAAAGCCCTATAACCCAGGGAACTGGTGTTCAATTAGCATCTGGGGCAGTACCCGTCAGTGAAAGTGTTGGGAGCACATACTTGTACATGCTCTCCATAACTGATATCCTTTGGAAACTGGGATTTAACATGGAGGATGCAACCAACAAAAGATGGAGGGAGGGGGCAGAACCAATTATTTACATCATACTCTGACTCCTGATATATACTGCTGAGGCCCACAGCATGTTGTCCCCTGGCCATGACCTGGCAAGTGCAGGGGAGGCTTGGGCTTAAACAGGCATCCCAGACTCCTAATACATAGATGATGGCTCCCACTTCCAGCTAACTCAACTTTTCCCCCATAAATGAATGGGAAACAGGACTTTCACTCAGGGAGAGCAAACAAGTTCTGAGAGTAGTCAAAACCATGACTAAGTACTCAGCATGGGGAGAATGACAACAAAAGAAATTTCCAGCAGAGAAAGCATGCCAACAGAAATGGATCCAGTTTTATATTTTGGTTACTTTTGAGGATTTAGACTGCATTCTCTGCCTCAGTTGCACAACTTTTACATTATGTGTTGGAAATTTCTTTCTTTTTTCTCCATTCCAGTTTATTCAATAACCATTATAATGGGGAATTTGACAGGATCCCCAAACTGCCCATATCACTAACTATCAACTTGGGGCAGAGTTGCCCAACAGAAGGATGTCTATCTTAAGTATAGGGGGCTTCATGGTTGAAGGATCATGCCTGACTGACATATGGGAATCTTCAGACTGACTTACTGAAACCTCCATTTCTTTCAAATTTTCTCTTGGAGAAAAGACGCAGAAGCAAAAAGATGAGGGGGAAAACAATTCAACAAAAGAGCTGAAGGTTTTTTGACAAAGTAAGACACTTAAAAGATGACTTGCTAAGAACCTACAAAATGGAGGCATTGAATGGGCCCAGCACCTGGTGGAATAGACCTGTAGCAGACACATTTAAAAAACAGCGGAGCTGCTATCATGAGTTAAGAAACTGATGGGAAGTAGTGGGCCAAAACTCAGCACCAAAAGGAAATAAAAGATTTGATTTCCATGAAAAAGGGTAACAAAGGGTGAAACTAATGACAAGAAATGGTTGCTGAAGGGAAAGGAAGTGGGAAGATACTGATTGATACGATCAGCAAATAAATCATCAAAAACCACCAAAGTAGGCTAGGGCCTGATCTTCCCTTATCAAAACTTTAGTACAGCATGGAAGAACTAGAGACAGGAGAGAGATTTCTACAGTGTGTTTGATGTGATGGTGTATGGTGTAAAATTCATGTGGAAATTTTTATTTGCCAAGGAGTCCTATCAACTATAGTGCAAATCTTAAATGTTACTGAAAACACACCTCTTATTAGATCCTGGAAATCACTGATGCTGTCCTTCAGGTGTATGGTCACCTATTACCACTTTAAATCTCACTTTCTAGAATATACTGGAAATAAAACCGTGTTTAACTGCATTTTTTTAATGCTCACTGAACATTACTACTTTACTCGTCCTGGTGTCTATTTGACCATTTACAGCATTATACTGTATACCAACCACACACCATGTGTTAAGATAAAAGCAAAAAAGTCAGAAAACTGCTTCCACAGACCTAATTAATACAGAACAAAATGAAAATGCAGCAGCTGGTAAAACTAGTAGTGGCAATAACTTCCTTTAATTCAAGAACACCAAGCCACAGACAAAAGCATTTTTAGCAATAATAAGTACATTTTGTCTGATAAAACCTATTTTTATTGTGAATTTAAAGTTTACCTGTTACTCAGCCCCCTGGCCTTCTAAGAACAGAAATGCAAAGTCCAACACATTCTCATCATTTAACTACATTTAACAATTAGCATGTTAATAAGCTAATCAAATCAAGCAAATCCCCTTTAAATGTATTCACAACATCTGAAAAAAACACCTGCCAATTTTTGTCCACATTTAACCCAAAGGAGCTATAAGTCTGGTAAACTTCCTCTAATTCAGACAATGTTAGATATGTACACTAGAAAGTGTCTATGTAGTCAAACTGAAAGAAGCATAAAACATGATGGCCATTCATCAAGATTCTTTAGTGAACCACTAAGTGCACATATCAGGCACCAACACTCACATAAAAACTTTATAATGAATAATCATACATATGACTTGTATGTGTGACATCTTCGTAGAAAGCACTTTAACAAGTGCTCTTATTTACTCAGTTGTCAAAGTAAACAGTCTGAAAACTTACAAAGCATCCCTAATTTGGAACACTTGTATCTGACTACTTTTCTTTCTTCTTTAAAATTTTAAGGCAAGAAATTGGGAATTTTGCAAACATGAATACACAGTTATACAAACAGATAACATGCAAATGATTTGCTCCACTCCAATATTTGTGTATACTCTGCAGCCATAGCAGATTTTAGGCACTAGTTACTAAAGTTAGTGCAGTACTTTCTGCTGTTACTAATATCATCATATTCAAATGGTAATGTACCTCTATCTGCCATAACCTTTAAGCATTTTGCCTAAAGCCAATCATCTGAGGATGAAGGCGCTCAAGAAGGACAGCATGAGTTCAATAATTCAGCTGTCAGTATCACAGCAACATTATTCTCACTGTGGCACCATGACTCCATTAATATGTCTGTTCTACTGAGCATTTGTCTGTCTCCACTAATCTTGCTGAAGGTCCCCAAAACTGAAAAGGTTGCCCAACAACAACAATTAAACCATTAGCGAGATTTTCTAAACATCAGATCAAACTAATGTAATATGCAATGTCTCATAAATGTGGATGAAATAATTAACAACAGAAACATAATGCATGACAGTGCATGTATTAAAACTACTAGTATTGTATAATAGTAACCTTCTGCAAGCATGACCACTCTTGCAAATATCACATTACAACACACCTCTGAAAATAAAGTTATTCTATAGTCAAGGATCTGGGAACCTATGCTGACAATGGACTGTCCTTTGATCACCACATATCCACTATAGAAAGGAATTCCTTATCCATTACACAGCCTATATCTAAATCTAAAAGTATGTCGTCCAGGTTCAGGGATGTAATCATTCAATTGTACTTGTCCCTTTTTAAGCTGATCACTGAATAAAAATTTGACACAATTGGAATGACCACAACATTTTCTCACTAAAAACTCAAGGACCTAAATCATAAAAACTATACAAATGATCTCAAAGCTTTGTCCCACTTCTCTGAATCATACAGCATACTAAGTGCTGACCTCTATCTTGAATATAGAGCCTCTGGAGACCCTATCCTCTCAGACCTATTACACATTCACAAATCCAGTGGTAGCATAAACACTCAATTAAGGGATCTCAATCTCTTTTACAACATAAATATGACGTGTTAGAGGGATAGCTATGTATCACAGAGAATGCCATTCCCGTGGAACCATTTTCCACTCCACATAAAGTGATTTACTTCTCTTGTTCTATTCAAATGAAATTATGAAATTTAGATGACTGGATGAGAAACCACAACCTCCCCCCAGCATAGTACCCATGTCCCTTATGGAAAGGTGCAATGAGTAAATGCCCCAATATAGCCTTGTTCTGCCCACCTCTGGGTTATTCATACAAAAAATATATGGGCTAAAAACAATCATGGGAATGTAAGCCTAGGCTTCTTAAGATCTTCACAAATCAGTAGCCTAGTAAGTACTTATGAACCAAACAATTATCAGAATGTAAAGCTAGGCTTCTTAAGATTTAATTGTCTAGTAAGTACTTACAATATTTTCAAGACTCAGAGTGACTTTGTCTGGCATACAAGGCGATCTCGGACCCCACCTTGATGGGACTGGTGCATATCCGCAAGTCAAGCTCCACTCGAGTAATCCACACACGCGGCCTCAACCTGGTATGTAACATCAATAGGACTTGTTGGCGGGACAGATTTGTGTCCCAGAGACTCCCCCATCTATGGAATAGACTTCCTCTCCACATCAACCAGAGTATCTCATTATCCACTTTTAAGCAGAACCTGGATAACTGGATGGGAAATAGAAAATACATCCCTGGGATTCCACCCGTGTCTCTGCTGGACAGGGTCATTGGGTGCTGATTTGTCTATACATGTGCTAAACTCTTGGCTAGGCTTATAAGGGCCTCAGGGCCAATATACTAGTAACTTCCTATGATCCTATAAAACCCACAGCAACTCCTCCGTAATTTATGTATTTGTGTTTATTGACAGGGGAAGTCCAACTGGTCAAAGCCCATTTGCATCAGAGAGCCGAGGAGAAAAGTTCCATTAACAAGTGAGTTTCTGACAGTTCTCAGAAAAACAAACATAGTTACAAAACAGATATATACAGTAAAGTATTTACATCAATATCCACAAGTCTATACAGTTCTGTTAACGCTAACTTCTTGCAGAAAGTAAATGGATTTATATTGTAGAAGGAAAAACAATGCTGTAAAGTTTTGTGTTCTCTACATTTCAACACTGAAAGTAAGTTATGAATGTATTTATTGATATTTGTTTATTAATAAAGTACAACTTGGATAATTTTATCCATTTTCAATGGAGGCCTGGGGAGAAAAAGCCCACAAATAAAAGAATCGAAAGTCATATCCATAGAAGAAAACTGACCATGTTACAATACACTGTAAATACGTACATTAACATTAACACAAGCAATAATATACGTAAGACATGTAGAATACTACATACATACCGTCATTAAAACAAGATAAATAAAACTGTATTGTTAGAGGTGATAATGGTAATAATACCACACACATGTACCTCAACAGCCACTGTAACCCATTTTAATTTACATCACAACTCCGAACACTCTCCCAACTAAAATGTCTATTTTTCTCACACAAGAGACAGGCACTGACCAACACACATTATATATACACACAGGTACAAACACACACTCACTCACATTCACATACCAAGTTTGAATAGGTTAAAAAGTCCGACTCCGTAGCAAAATGTTTCTCCGGGGATTCTCTATTTCTGGCTAGATATCTGCGGCTTTGTAGAACTGACATTTACTATGTAAATAACATTTCCTATTTAAATACAAATGTCTTACCCTATAATTAAATAAATAGACCCTTTCACAAATTCTGTGAGTTTAAAACCTCATAACTATTATTAATTTATGTTGCACTGCCAGAACAGTGAAACTGTCTCGGTAACAAATTATAATACCGTTAGCATCAACGACCCTATTAAGAAACACAGTCATCCTAGCCTGGAATATTGTCAGGTGGGCACTATCTATACGCCCGCAGTACTACTGTTACTTCAACTCACAAAGTACCTGACTCTGAAATATGTACAGTGATTCACCTGAAAACATGCTCCGAGCTCCAGATCTTCATAATTCTTCCCTTCCCAAAGCACACCTGCAAGTGACAAATAACCAGTCCAGTACCGGTCCCTAGAAATGTAATTTCTGTTGAAGAAAAGCCCACACAATTGTCTTCAGGTCATGTGATTTCTACGTGCCGACGTTGGCAGGTCGTGCATCTATAATGTAAAGATGTGCAGAAGCTTTCGAGGAAAGGAGGAGGATTTATCATCGGAAGATGCTCTTGATCCAAGTGGTACTCGGAAATATGCTGTCTAACGGGATATAAACCTTTTATTATTTATTGTACTGACTGCGTTTGTAAATGTTTTTGTAACGCAGTGTGGTACAGAAGGGCCTTGTATTTTTGCTAGGCTTGCAAATCCTACAGCGATTTTTAGGTATTTGGCATTAATCCATGCCCCTTATGTGTATCAAATGATAATTTTGAGAGGATCCATAATACAAAAGGAATAAACAAGAGGCAAACTTAGCACAACGAGCATTAGAGGAAACACGGCTTAGAATAACAAATGGCAGTACGCTCAGCTTTTTTGTGTATGTTATTGAAGTGAACGAAATTAATTGCTCCCCGGGCTGAAAATTTGTTTTGTGTAGATGAGTGCCACAGTTCCAATTGTGAGACTTACGAAGGGATAACTAGGGCAGCGCATCTCAGATAATGGAATTTTGACTGATGATTTAAATTTTCAGACTAATGATTTATATTTACGTGGTTATACAATAATGAATGCAGTAAGCCATGTCCCTAAGAAATATCATCTAAGATAAAATGTGGCTAAAACACGTACTACTAATGAGTTACACGACATATTAGCATTGTCTAGAAGTACTAATGTGGTTTATTATGTAGTAATTAGGACATTTTAATTTCAAATAATGACATATCTGAAATAGTGGATGAGCATCCCATTATTGTCTGTAAGAATAGACTTAATCTGAAACAAGAATTATGTTATAATTTGTGTCTGACCCAGTTGCTGATTGTGTAGGCAGTCATCAATGCGTAAAGTGGCCATACTGTAAATTTATTTCTACCAGTATTTTATTTAAATATTCAGAAAATGGTAATTTATAAAGTCCAATTCTGTGCAGACTGCACTAATACAAGTGCATATGTAACTGCTATTGTTTTTATATTAGGAAGACTAATAGGCACGTCTGTGACCATACTGTAGACTATATAGCTAATGTAAGGAAGTTCAGTAATACAAATGCATGGGCTACGCATAATAATGAAACATCTCATGAGTTAAATTCTGTGTTCTTCAAATTATAAAGACTGATATAAAAGGTAGTGCTACAATAAATGATACAGAATTAGCTGAGCAAAAACTGACTGCTTGTTTAAATGTCATTAAAATACCTGGTATGAATGATTCTTGTAGCCCCAGACCATCTTTGAAATTTATGTCTTTAAAATGTTAATTGACTAGTTTGTGATGCAAGTCGTGATATATAGCTTTAAAAGCAAGCTATGTTAACATGATAGTTTTGCAAAACTTCAAAAAAATGCAGGTTATTTATTTATTTTATTTAATGTATTTGTTCATTCATTCATTGTAAGCTAAGTAGTTGGACTAGCCAATGGATCCTTTTCAGCCATGACCCAAGTGCCAGTGGCACAAGGTTACAGAACATAAGCAAAAGTGCACCATTACATTAATTTTGGAATTCAGTAATACTGTTAATCAGAAGTTAGTAAAAAAGTAAATTAAATAAATGCAATCAAAAGGATAAACAAAGTTAACATCAATTACTCTATACATGAACACCATAGAATTATGTAGAAAGATAGTATTAATCTTAAGTATTAGCATGACCAGCAATTCAGGCAATTCCAAGGTTCACACAAGGTAGGGTTCCTATAAGATAAATGCAACAATCAGAAGATGCAAGAGTGGTGTGGTTAGTAAGTTTCAGAGAGAGCTATAGATAAGTTATAGAAATGAAAGAGAAGTATGTAGGTTACAGAGACTGGTGTTGAGATGCAGCAAGAAATCATAGGATCTTAGGAAGTTACTAGGCTAATGGTCCTAGGGCCCTTACAAGCCTAGCCAAGTTCTAACCTTATTTCCATGATCAGCACCTATTAATAATTTTAGTAGAGTAGGGAAGTAATTGTAAGGAATATATTACTATTGGTTAATGTATTACTAAGTCAAATGTACATATTTAAAAAGTGAGACTTATCACTCCTATGAGAGGGGAACCATTAGAAGGTATAGTTATTTGGAGCAGATAAAACATTGCAGCGGAAGAAGACAATAGATGAAGGCGAGGAGAGGAGGGTTGCCTTTGTCAGTAAAGCATGTACAGCTGCATGTGTTTTTAACTGCTCTATTAAGTTTGCTCTCCCTAAACTGTAAACATTCTGTGATCTGTCTGAGCTCTGCAGGAAGATGATTTCAGTTTGCTCTAACAATTTTACTGAACTTCATTTCTGTGGAGGCAAGGCCAAAATGGGGTTGGATTAGAGTTAAGGTGTTGTTGTCTTGACTTCTAAGAGAGCAGGAGGAGGATTTAATTTTGAGTTTACTTCTTAGGCATGGGTGGAAACTACATTTCAGGCCTTTAAAAGTAACGGATGATAAGAGGAAAGTGGAATGTGTTGTAAGTGGCAGCTAAATGTGAGACAGTAGTATTCAACTTGTGAGAGGTTAATAACTCTGCATATCACATCTGTTGCTCTTTGTGTTTGGTTTTATTATTGTCAGAATGAAGGATAGCAATAGATTCTTTCCGAGAGCTTTTCAGGCATCTTTGGCAAGAAATGGAGTAGGAGGCTTTTAGCTGTCAGTGTAGGTGCCGAATGAGAGAGCTTTATCAAGTATTTGGCCAAGGAACTTGTACTGCACCATCATGGAGATAGTGTTATTTCTGAGAGTTGTGACTATTAGAGGAGAGGTTGTTGCAGGCTTCTGTTTGGCTCAGAAGAGCACAGTTGCAGTTTTAGAGACACTGAAAGGTTGTTTTCAGTAAACCAATTACAGGTGAATGAAATTACTTTGAAGGGCAGATTTCATAAAGGAGGAGGAAGGGCCATTTCTGTGCAGGATTATGCCTTCTGCATTAAGGGTTATATGGTCTGTAGGTAAATAAGTGGCAATGTCATTGATAAAGAGGGAGAATAAAATAAGACCAAGAATGGGGCCCTATGGAACTGTTTGTAGATGACCTGAGTAAACCAAGAAAGTTCTGTTGGTAAGATAGCTCTTGAACCACTTAATGCAGTTATCACTGAAGACAAGTGCACTTAACATTTGAGGAAAGATGGCATAGTGTACACTTTTGAGGGCTCTGCCGAGATCAATGAAAAATGTCTCATTGAGACATCCCTTTTCCACAGATGAGAGTAATTTGTCTGTCACAGTATAGATTGCTGTTTAGGCATTGTGCCCTCCTCTGAAACAATCTGGGGGTCTATTAGAAGACCATATTTGTTCATGTGGTCATCTTTGGTCACAGATTATTTTTTTCAAAAATCTTTGTGACTGGGCATATGATGGCTACTGGATGGAAGTCTTGGGGATGTTGGCTGGAAAGACTTAAGAATGGGGATGATGACAGAGTATTTGAAATGGGCTATGACTTTTCAGAGGTGAATGACAGATTGAATATGTGGGCAATTGGTTTTGACTGTTGTTTTGCATGCATTTTCAACAATGCTGGGGGTATGCTTTGGGATTTTGGTTGAATTTGGTGTTGAGTTTTTTAGGATCTTTTGACAGACTGGTGAGAGTTCCCTAAAGAGGAACATGGGAGTCCAACTGGAGAATAGTTGAGAGGTAAAAGGAGGGGGTTGTTAGGGGAATGAGGAGAAGGAAGTGGAAGTGTTGAGGATGGAAGAGCTATTGCTTAAATTATTGTTGGTTGTGCCATTTTAGCTTGTACAGGCTGGCAAGTACTCATGATTACATACAAGGGTTTAAAAAACTTTGAGTGGACAGATTACATATGCCATTGAAGTGGCGGCAAAGTATATATGTCTCTAATAAATTTCCTATTACATATTCAAATTATCTGGTAATTAGGTTGTGACACTGCCAGCCCAGCTATCTGGAATTTTGTAAATAATTCTATGTCATTTATGAATATTAATGTGATTCATATGCTTATCTTACAAATGTAAGAGAACTGTATGTTATATGTATATTAAACTACTGGTGCAGACGTGTGTGATGAACATGGTTTGTACAGTACTGAGCTTCAAGGATGTGTTCACAGTGCACCCTACTGGAAAAGAACAGAAATTTATATAAATTATAATCCTGTGCAAATGTATGTTTTAATAATAGCACTTGGAACACACAGAGTTAATTTAAAAAACTTCAAGAAAATAAGTTGAAATTGTTTTACGATTGTGTTATCTCTCAGTTTTGGTGAAGCAGACACAATGTCTAGAGCTAGAAGTTTTTCTGTTATCTTGAAATAGAAATAATTACTAGGTTTCAAATGCAAAAGTGTTTTATTGTTGTACGATTTCCAAGTTCTGCAAACGTCTGAGAGTTATGTACTTCTCACACGGAAATGTTAAAATTATGTTAGTTTCTGTTAGTTTGGGAATGAAGGCAGGTGACAGAGTGATGTCATCCAAGCTGACCCAACAGTAATATTTGATAGTTTAAGAACTCTCTCAGACAAAGACTGTGCATTTTGTATTTTGTCTGGGACCTAGCAAGAACATCCACTAATCATCAGCACTGCATCTGCACTTGCTGTAAATAAGATTAGGGCATAGTATCTGTCTCTCTTAGATATAGATAGGAATATAGTAAAGACTAGTTTAGATGTTTTCTGTAATTATTTGAGACTGACCTGCAAAGTTGTTTTAAAATATTTCTTGTGATTCTGAACTCCGCAGTTACTGTGTTGATTATTGTCTTGTTCTTTTATTTATTATTAAATATATTTAAATCTATCTTTGTGGCTTATATTTATGAGACATATTTAAGCTCTTAGCGTACTTGCATATGTATTTGGTGACACTGTACAGGCCACTCCTAAGCCTTGCTGTTGGTCACACTTACCATTTAGATAATAGTAACATTACACACTAGGATTGGTCACCCTTTGTAAGAGACTTAAAGTACCTGATATGGGGTTCTGGTGGTACTGATAACTACCTTATAGGCTGGGCATAAGAGGGCATAGCTAGTAAACCTGTGCCAGCCTTTCCCAGGTGTGTGTATATAAATCAAATCTCAAAGTGCATGTGTGGGTGTGTCAGCTACTTGGACTGGGACCCAAAGCACTGGTTGGACAGAGAGAGTGTTGGAAGGACTTGGCTTGGAACCCTAGCTAAGGACTCAACTCTGTAGCTGTGCCAGTGGGGAGTCTTACTGAGGATCTGGAGAAAGAGGGAGAAACCAGCCCCAGACTATGATATCTGTGTGCTCTTAAGGGAAACTGTACTTTACTTTGTGTGTACTTGTCATTCTCCCATTGCGTACATCTCTCACTGTTGCCAGTAGTAAGGATTGAGGCTTCTTGATTACTAGGCCACTGCAGGGGTGTCACATAGATGCAACTATTTTTGATTACTTGTACCTACTTTTCAAGAGTTTTTGTACCTGTTTTCAATATCTGCCTGTCAAGATGCATGCATAGCCTTGGTGAGGATATTAAATATGTGTAGCACAGTAGCTGGGTTAACTGACTGGTGTACAGGAGACCAGTCCAGTCTGTTCATGTCAGAAAGAACTTCTTTGGCTTCTGATGTAGGTCTGGTTTCAATTATGATGCAGGAGCCTTAATTGGTTTCTGCATGAAAGTTTGTATTTATTTTGCATAAATCATTTACTGTGGTTTCTGGAATGTTTTTCATTTTTTGGATTCCTGCATTCTGAACTGTCCTTGAATATATTCATGATGCCAATCCCTTGAATATATTCATGATGACAATCTTGTGTTTTAATTCTGAAGTTAGTATATATATCCATGAAATCACACTCAAAAACCTCTCTCTTCTGAGAGTCTAAGTGCAGACTTCATCAGATTGAAAGGGAAACTCATAAGTCCATAAATAGTATTCTAAACACATGATTCTTTATATGGAATTCTATAGCCAAAGTTCTACAGATGGAACTCTATTAATAGAATTCTAAACACAAATTTTTACAGCTAGTATTCTGCCCACATTTTCTACAAACAGACCTCAGGATTCATGAACGATTATGTAGACTTCGCACAAAGCCTACACAATGTTTACATGTTAGCACAATGAGCAGCAGTGCTAATTGCATATGCATGCTGCTTATCACACTTACATGTTTACAAGCACATTTTTGTGGTCAGCAACAGTGTTAGCAGCCACAAAAAATGTCCTGAGCAGCACAAGCACACACAGCAAACAAACAAGCTTGCCTATGGGCAAACCTGTTAAGCTTGCTTGCGCGGACAGCACAAAGAGCTACATAGGGCAAATAATAAATAATACAAGTTGTACCAGGCAGGGAAATTCTACAGAGGGCATTGTGCACAGAAATCAAAGAGATGTATTCAGAAATACGTAAAAGGGAGGGAAAATGTTCAAATTGTAGATAACTGATTTAAAGTTGCTTATGTCACAAAGACATTTTTGTAAAAATAAAGTTGTACAATACATGTCATAATAATTAATGGTGGTCACACTTCCTCAGCAAATATAGATACATAAAAGCATACATATAATAGGATGTGATAGTTACACAAATTAACACTAAAGTAGAGGGGATTACATGAGATATAAATGTCATTAACATGCTGAGATGAGATGACAGCAAGGACAGTACATACATTATGGGATATTTGAACAACATGCATTTTGTCAATATAATATGTTGGAAAATGCGAATAGCTCAGAAGCCCCACTATCCTTTGCTAGAATGTAACTCATCCCATCAATGTTATTACTGAGTTGGGCAGTAACTGCATATACCACAGAAATAGGCATAACATATTTACAAGTAGGATCACCCTTGAAGGTAATTATGCACTTCATTATTCTAATGGTTATGCATGGTTATGCATCCCATGTGTAGGTGTGTGTGGTGTTACAAATGTGGGAGCAGAGTGTGACATACATAATAACCCTGCATAAAGCACTCCTGCCTGACACACTTATTTTGCAGACAGATAAGAGCAGATGAAAACACATCACTATAATGCAATGTATTCAGGAGCAGATGAAAACACATCATTATAAGGCAATGTATTCCACAGAGCTGTGTATTGTTGGCATCTGTCACAGGAGGTAGCAATGTCTGCTGTCACAAACAACTGAAATTAATGTGTGAATTAAGAAAGGATTTCTGATAATGAATATCATATGTGAGACTGATGGCAATTAAATGAGTTTACTCGTATGCACACAATTAGGATCACTCCTATATCAATGTTCCATGGTGAAGGAGGGTTTCTCTGTATGTTTATACACATACTACCCAAGAACTTGAGCACACTCATGTACACAACAGTACTGAATGCATGTGCCACAGGATCACTGTCACCATGACATTGGCAGAATAAATGTCTACTGCCATGAAATCCAAATCTATGTTCATATGTGCTTGTGCAACATATCAAGGAATAAGACTGATGTGATAATACATTCATGCAAAATTATTCCTTATGTTAGAATTTAACATCAAGCTGTCCAACTAACAGTATGGCTATTTATCACATGTGCCACAGTGGAACTGTTATCACAACTATTGAACTTCACCTATGTGAAGTCATTCAGTCAGCTGTACTTTATTTGCTCATAATTTTATCTGCTAAAATTGATGTGGGAGGCCTCTGCCACTCTGTATGTACACAGAAGAATTGGGAGATGTCTTTGCTGCAGAAGAGTTAAGGACACAAATGCTTACAGTCACACATTGCTGTTTTGGCACACTTGCCTACGTGTTGAGAAAATCAGCACCATAGTGGGATCAATAAATATGCCATGGTATAAGTACATCACCATTTGTCATACGTATGGTTATGTGAACGCATTACATCATGTGCATGAATCAAGGAATATGTTTTCCTGTAATTACTTAGAAATAATTTTGCTGTATGTCAGGCAACCTTGCCTAATGCTAGGTATTCTCAAACACACCTGTGGTCCCCTGCTGTTGTCATTGTTACTGTGATGGTAGAACAGCAATTATGCACAATCTGGATATAATCCCATTTTGGAACACATACCTTATTTAAGCAACAGCATACATTACATCATCTCATGCCCTCAGTCCTGAGGAGGTGTCTCACTAAAACTGTTATGCAATGATAATTTAGTCAAATGACGGCATTACACTTCAATACAGCCTTTCAAAAGGAAACTTAGAATAAACTCTTGTAATTGAAAAAAATCTACAAGTGAACACGGCACATGTGGGAGACAACACAGTTAACAACGTGTATACTGACTGTAAGCAGTGACATCAGGATTTGAACTGTATACCTAACATCACAAGCTAATGAAGGTTTGCTGAAAAACAAGCACAACTTAAGATTTATTTTACAACTGTGATACTGCACATTTCAATGGATGACATCACCATTGTGTATCGCCTTGATGTTTCCCCCTAAAAAGGTAGTTGCACAGCACAAGTACTCTGCATAGATATACCTCATATATGCATTTGCACCCTATTCTGCACAGTCACAGAAGATAGTCATTCCGGTATTCAAACTCCCTACCCATCTACTGAAACAATCTCTACGCAACTGTATTTGACACACTTGCCACAGGAGAAGTCTGACTGCATGCGAGTCACACTGCATCTTGAAAGGTTGACATTAGCTATGCCATGCAAATGAGATGTGTGTGCAAAAATGACTTTTACAGCTTTGCGGGAGTCTAAATGTCAGTACTAAGAGGTATCACACACTCCTGCGTCCATTTACATTCACACACACACACACATTGTCAAGAGACTCTCACTGCTATATTTGAACTCCCTATCTACTGATACAGTATACATGCAAATGTAATATATGTATCAGCCACAAGAAGTCTGAATGCATGTGAGCCACACTGCATCTTTAAATGGATGATATCAGCTGTGTCATGCAAAGCAGATCCATCCATCTTTCCATCCACAACCCCTTTTTCCCATTTCTGTATGTAGGATCAGGGTGTCAATTCAACAGTGATAATGAATTACAGCCAAGGTTCACAGTGCTGGATGGCTAGCCCTGCCATGGTATAAAATGGAAGACCTATCAATCATTTACAAAATATGTTATTACAAAGTTTTATCAATTCAGTAGCCCTTTAACAATGGTAAAATTAGAGGTTTTGACTACAAATTACCATTTATTTAAATTATATATTTATGTAGGAAGTATTTTCAGTTAGATATAATGGCAAATCCTAAGACAACCTTCAATAACACTTACCTCAGGTAATACAAGAACTGCATCATACTTACAATAAAATACACTTCTTTTTGACATGATCCTCAATATCAGTGAGAGGTGTAAGTATGTTTTAAGTATATCCAGATTACTGTGGCTAATTTCTCAGTAGTAACTCTACCCTATGATCACATACACCTGCTTACCACTAGAAAAGCAGAGCATCTGAACAATATACCTACAAACAATCTCATGTGTCCCTCACGGCAGCATAAGCCTGAGAAAACCAGATCCTCACAGACATTTTGTCACGCAAAGGAGATGTGTGTACAAAAATGACTTCTACAGCTTTATGAGATTCTAAATGTTGTCAATAATTATAGGTGTAAGACACTCCTGCATCCATTTATGTTCCTACATACAATCAGGAGAGTCTCACTGGTGTATTTAAACTCCCTACCTATCTACAGAAACAACCTACAAGCAAGTGTATTTTAAGCAGATGCCACAGGAGAGGTCTGACTTTAGTGGTATGAGAGTGCATTATTGAAATGGTGACTTCATCAGTGTGTTGCAGACCATATGTGTTTGTGTACAGAGTGAAAAGGGGCTGTAGGATTCATCTGACTATGTAAATGTTCCTCATAAGTGTGAGTCAAAGGAGCACAGCTGTTGAATTAATCCTCGAGTGATGCTATGGATCCACCATCACACACAAGTTGACTGTTGAGAGATTAGAACCCCGTACTTATCTAGTTACACAGTCTAGAGGATACAATACTTAAGATAAGTGCCACTGCAAAAGTCTGACTTCTACAGTGTGAAAGTGGACTTTATAGATAATGACATCAACACTGCATTGCAGAGATAATGATGTTAGGAGGAGTCTGACAATTATGTGGACTCACCCTGCAGTGTAAACATTTCTCCAGGTTACTATTTTAGTGAGGCCAGCAGTGCATAAGATCATACTGACACAACTCTGTATTTAAACATATGCATAAACACACACATTGACTGCTGTGAGATTAGACCCCCCCCCCTACATACCTAGTTACACAGTCTAGAGGACACAGTACTTAACACAAGTACCACTGCACAAGTCTGACTTGTACAGTGTAAAGAGGAATAGTTTCTCATTCTGTCTCAGAGAAGATATTGTGATGTTGAAGGTTTGTGCAAATACAAAGCAGAGAAAAAAATGTTGTGATTGTGTTTTATCTTAATATGTTGTATATGTCATCTTTGCATATTGTAGTCTATGTTTCACATGTTAAGGCCAAAGCTTATTTCAGTACTGAATTATTGTGCTTGCCTTCCCTGTTTGTGTGGCATTAGGTAAGCAAACAGGGTTCACTGCTAAAGGAAAAAGTGAAAACTTTAATTGGGTTAGCATAAACAGGCTTAGTGGCAAAACATGGCCATCAGCACTCTGCACAGTACCAAATGGAGAAAAAACACGTCACCTAATTTTGTCTGTGGCACCAGGTGAGTTCAGTAAGCTAAATGAAAAAGCAGAGTTCAAGACCAGTATGCAGATCATGTTACAAAGGATGTCAGAATGTGATTACCATAATTAATTTTGATTGTGACTGTAAGACTACATGGGAATGACTATCTTAAATATGTTAGTTGCCCAAATTGTGTCAGTAATGCCTACTAAAATAATTTTTATACCTACTTTATATCAGACATGCTTCAAGAGAAATCAAATGTTAATTGGTTGTACAGTTTGTTAACAATGACAAGGTTGGTATGTATTTTGAAATAACTATGACTCAGCATATGTCCTAACTATGTGTGTAGGGCACTATGTCTTATATGCTTCCTCACAGTAAGGACAGTAGCTAAATGATATAAGATGAACATGTCATATATCAGCCCACTAAACATATTACATTACAATGTGATGAGACAGAAGAGGTGATGAGGGACACAGAGATGGAGAGAGGCATACCATTATGTCATTGATGTAAGGATAGAGAAGGTGCAGGAGTGACAATAACCTATTTATCCACATACATCTGGCTGAAGAAGTTGTAGGAAATTGAAAAAGTGATGTTGACATGAAAAGGGTGTTTTGTTCATAAGAAATGTAGCAAACACTTGCACAAGTAATATTAATATGAAGAAAAATTACATTACTATATGACATATGTCGAGATTCAAACCTTTAGCAGTAGAAATAAAACTGAACAGACACATTGATTAGCCTAGCTCACCACAGAGGAGCTCATGTTTTACTAGCTTTCAGTCACACATTGTAAGAGACATTACAACATGTTTAATAAAAGCATTAGGTAGGCAGCAGTTACTCATTAAGTGGTATCCAGCAGAGTGATACATAGGGAAGAGTAACTGTACCACAGTTTATTACCCTAACTCTGTTTTACTGTAAAGCAGCAGACATATTGTTATTTTTGCTACACTAACTGTGGTAATATGGTTTAATGCCAAAACTCACTACATTTTGCAATAACAATTAAAATGCCATTTTGCATCACATACTACACTTGCTCCAGGACTACAACTGATAAAACAGAAGGGGATTAAATACATGCATATGCAACACATTCACAGGAAAGACCCTTACAAAAATAGGCAGTAAGAGTTTCACATAATGCTGAATTTGAACTATCAAGATGAAAAATTAAGTTTATAGACAATCAATATCTCAGCACTCCGCAAAGTAAATCTTACCTCACACATGTCAAAATCATACCTTTGAGAGGACAGTTACAAGCTATTCAGCCAGTGAAAGATATAGATATTAGTCTTCAGCAAAGTAATGACACCATGAGAATGCCATAAGATGAACTTTTCATCCATAAGCATGATGAATAGGCAACAGTATAAAGGGGTGAGAGAGAAGGAGTGAAGATAGAGACAGATGGACAGACACGAAGCAAAGGGTGGTGTTATGGGTCATTAATGCACATCTTTATAGTGTGTCCTCATTATTCATTTGTCATGCTCTGTATCATTAACTGATGGCTCTAGGGATCAAGAAGTATAAGAGTGACAAAAACCTAATTAAGACACAAATAACATTAGGCTGGTTTACTCAATCTTCCTTAAGGTCATGGATGTCATTGCAATTGCTGTTTGCATCAATATTCAAAATATGTTAATTAGATAAGATAAATCCAATAAGATTCCTTCATTGCATAAGTACAACAAAATTTGTAGCAATTCTCCTAAGTTGCATTCAAATATAATAAACTTGAAAAACTAAGAGAATACAATACAATATAATGCAATGCAGTAAACAACTAAGTTATTGCACTTGGGTATATTGCACATGAAAGGAATAAAGTAAGATGCACAAGAATGTAAACATATACCTTATCTGTACTCAATGTGAGCATTTAGCATTGTTCAGTTCATGTAAGGCTCTAGGATAGAAACTGTTCTTAAGTCTGTTTGCCCAAGATGGAATGGACCTGTACCATCCTCCAGAAGGCAGCATCTCAAACAGGTGATGTCTGGGGTGAGAAGGGTCTTTCAAGATGTTTGTTGCCCTGCTGAGATAGCAAGAGCTGAATAGTTCCGCCAAAGAAGGCAGTGATCAGCCAATGATTTTCTGGGCAGAGTTAATGATCCTTTGAAGGGCCTTCCTGCCTGCCACTTTGCTGTTGGCATACCACATGGAAATGCAGTATGTGAGCACACTTTTAATAAAACAGCAGTAAATAGACACCAGTAGTTTCTCCTGCAGGTTTTTTTTCCTGAGGATTCTCACCAAGGGAGATCTTCTGCCACATGTACACCTAGAAACATGAGTCAGAAATCCTTTCTACACAGTCTCCATTGATGTATATTGGGTTGTGATCTGTGTTGTGCCTCCAGAAATCTATTATGAGTTATTTTGTTTTGGCTGAGTTCAGGGCAAGGTTGTTCTCAGTACACCATGCAGATAGTCTCTGAACTTCATCTCTATATCCTGTCTTATCTCCTCCTGAAATAAGTTCAACCACTGTGGTGTTGTCTGCAAACTTAATGATGGTATTAGTAGAATGAGACGGGACACTGTCATGGGTGTAAAGAGTATACAGAAGGTGGCACAGCAGTTCCACTTCAGAATATCGAATTACTGAAAACCCAAACTTTATATGGTTGAGACCATATGGTCAAGTTTTCAGTAACTCGAAATTATGAAGTGTAGTAAAAAACCCACAAACACATATTTTCTGCAGGAGGGCAAGCCCCCCCCTGCACCCCTCACCCCCCCCTACTTAAATATACCAACTCTGAGATCGCGCTACAGTGGGGAAAAGGGAAATCTCCCATTCCGCGCTGTATGCAGAAGTGCAGAATGGGAGATCTCCTGTTTCCTTGCTATAGTGCGATCACAGAGATGGTATATTTAAATAGGGAGGGTGCAGGGGGCTTGCCCCCCGCTGCAGAAATGATGTGTTTGTTTGTTTTTTTTATTTCACTTCCTAATTTTGAGTTACTAAAAACTCAATCATATTTTCTCGACCATATGAAGTTCGAGTTTTCAGTAATTCGGTATTGTGAAGTGAAACTGGCACAGCACACAGCCTTGTCAGACACCAGTGTTTAGCCTGAAAGTGGAGGAGAATTACGGGCCTAGTATAACCATCTGAGGATGGTTAGTCAAAAAGCCTTTAATTCAATGGCAGGTAGGTTCTGAAAGTCCTAGGCCAGCGAGTTTAGTGACCAGTCTATCCAGGATAATTATGTTAAAAACTAAACTAAAATTTACAGAAATGCATCCTCAAATAGCTTCCCCTGTTGCTGAAGATGATAAAGTACAGTGTGTATGGCAGTGGAGATGACATCTTCTGTAGACCTATTTGCCCTGTAAGCATACTGGTGTGTAACCAAGATAACTGGGAGACTGTCCTTAATGTGTCACAGAACCAGTTGTTCAAAACACTTCATGATGACTAGAGTAACTGCCACTGGATGGTAGTCATTGAGATTACTGATAACAGGTTTCTTTGGCAGTGGAATGATTGTAGTTTACTTCAGACAAAATGGAATAATAGACTTTGACAGAGACAGGTTGAAGATCTTTGTGAAAACCGCACAGAGCTGGTCAGTGCATTCTTTCAGCAACCATCCCATCACTCCATCAGAGCCTGAAGCCTTTATTAGGTTAACCGCTTTGAGAACACATCTTACATCATGCTTTTGTACTGTGAAGGCGTGGTTTTAGGAGGTTAGTATAGATGAAGTGAGACTGCTGATGCCTAGGCATGACTGTCTCTGATGTTTTCACCTCAAAATGGGTGAAGAAATAATTAAGTTCCTCTGCCATCAAGGCATCCCCATCAACAGCCATACAGTTACTGGTTTTATAATTGATGATGTGCTGAATACCTTGCCATAGTCATCATGGGTCCTTATTGGTGAAGTGGTCCTCTATCTTCCTTTTTTAGGCTGCTTTATCCTCTCAGATGGCTTTCTTTAGGTGAAGGCTGTGTTGCAGTGCTTGAGAGGAGATCTGACCTCCTTTATAATCCAGGGTATCTGATTAGGGCACACATGAATGTGGTTGCTGACAGTGAGATTGTCAACCCAGTTTTTTATGTAGCAGAGTACCATTGATGTGTACTCTTTCAAATCCTGATCCTCAAAGATGTCCCAGTTAGTTCTTACAAAGCAATCCCATAGCTGCAAGAGTGTACCTTCTGGCCATATTTTAACAATCTTTGTAGTAATCTGGTCTTTTCTCCTAACAGGAGTGTATGCTGGAGTCAAGAGTATTGGGCAAATGGTTTGAATGGCCTAGATGAAGCAGCTGTTTTGCCCTATGGCCATCCTTGATATTTGAATAGGCCTTATTCAGTGTATTTTCCTCTCTGGTTGCACATTTGATGTGTTGATGAAATTTGGGGTGAACTGACAAGTCCATCTGATTGAAATCAACAGCTATGATATGAACAGCTTCAGGATGGATGTTTTGTTGCAAGTTAATGATGTCAAACAGGTGACCTAGAGCTGTGCAAGCATTAGTATCTGGTGGAATGTAAACAGCTGAAACTATAACAGCAGTGAACTCCTGAGGTAAATAAAGGGCCTGCATTTGGTTGTCATATACTCCATATCAGGAGAGTAGAAACCATTTACAGTCTATCAGTCTACATTGGTACACCAGCTGTTATTCACACAGATGCACAGCCTCCCACCTCTACTCTTACCTGAGTCTTTATTCCTTTCCCAGCAAAAAGCTGTGCATCCTGCCAGCTCAATGGCTCCATCTGGTATACACGAGTGTAGCCATGTCTCTGTAAGTAATAAAATGCAACAGTCTCTTACAAGTTTGTTCTCAGAAATCTGTAGCTGAAGTTCATCCATTTTGATTGTGATAGATCTGGCATTAGCAAGAAATATGATGGGAAGAGGTGGTTTGTGAGAATGTTTCCTTAGCCTAGCATGTAGGCCAGACCTGCAGCCATGCTTTTGCTTCCTGTGCCTTCTCCAACTTCATCTATTGCCTGGGCTGACAATAATCCAAGCAGAGACTGGTGCTCTTGCTATTTCCTCTGGTATGTCATATGAGTGTAAGAATTCACTTGTAACAGCCTGATGGTGCTGAAGTTCAATATGCATGAGATCTTGCCAAGTGTATCTAAGATCAGCTTGACTGAACTTAACAGCAAAAATCATACATATGAACACAAAAAACACAGAAAACAAGCACTGAGAAGGAGAGCATGGAGCCGCTGAGACTGTGCATGCCGCCATCTTGAAAAGAAAATTAAAGGTCATAACTGGATAAAAATTGAGATATATGTCATGAAACATATCGTAGAAGTACAACATCACAGTAAGAAACAATGTGACATACATCTGGAATTTAATCCTTGATGCTATGGACAAAAATGAATTTTCAGACAAGGGATTTATGTCAACACTCCACAGACTAAGCTGCACTTTGCTACATCCAATAGTCAAAGAACTGTTACAGTAACTGTTGCCAAATATTTCCTTTACTCTTCCTTTAATTTTATTCAGATCATGCAGCATGTTTAAGCACACTTGCACAAGGATAACTGGACTACTGGAGGTGATGGCTACAACTGACCAGGTTTTGCCATAGGACATGAACAGCCATTCATCACTCAGCATTGGTATGGAATGCCAAAGTATGTGTAAATGCTGAAAACAAAAGGTAAAGTCTTTCTTATGTGCCATTTCTGGACATGTGTGTTGTGTGTGATTCTATTTTTTGACCACATTAAACATGTGAAAATGGGTTGCTAGAAAAGTGGTGAAATGGGGGGCTAGCACAGGGGAGGACACAGGAGAAAGAATACAGGAATTTGCAGGAAGGTAGTGGGACAGAATCATAGCTATCCACTTCTTCACAATATAAATGTAGAAGTGAGGGTGACAACAGCAGAATAATGTTGTAGACCCAATTGTACCAAATCAAGTGTGTCACGAAAACATACAGGTGAATTGGACAGCTATGTATGGGTCTTTATTTATTTATTTGTTTTGTGGGACAGGTGTCTATTTTTTATTTTTATTTTATTTTTTTTACTTTCAAAGAGAGAGAGAACTGTTGGGGAAGGGGCTTGGGAATGTAAGGGTCAGGTAGGTAGGTTAGGTCAGGAAGCAGATACAGACATACAGGACAAACAAAACATACAGGAATGGTGATGGACACAGAAGGTGGGGGTACACCATGATTGGGGGTAGGTAAGGGACATCAAAGGTGCACCCACATGAAGCCTGATAACAATGAGAATCTAGTCCTCACCCTCACAACTGTCATCATTGTCTCCTGTCTCAATGCTTGATGTGACATCATCTTGGCAATATGATGAAGGACCTTTTCCACACAGCCAATTCGGGCACCAAGGCCCCTTTCCATTGATACCCTCCATCAGACCTGTCAGCTCTTGCCACATGACAAAATCACTGCCTCCACTACTACTACTACTACTACAACACCTGCAGGGTACAAGTCCACCAGCAGCCGGGGCAGAGCTACATGACATAGATTGAGCAGGTAGGTTAGGGATTGTGGATGCAGTGCTGAAAGGTTGAGACCATGAAGTGCTGGATGTCAGTGCTGCAACCTGTGGAGGGATGGTGGGCCAATCTGCAGTGATTGGTTTACCTCTATGTACTGCATATCAGTTTTTGTAAGCAGAAATGTATGACAACAGAACATTTTTTAAGCCATATAAAATATTCCACAGAAGAAAAAAATGAGAGAGAAGGGGTGGGGTGAGACAAAAAATAGAATTAGATCCAAGGCACATCACACAACTATATCATTTCACAAAATACACGTTTATGATTATCCAGTCTATACACATTTGCACATCCAGGTATGATGGGAAGGTCTTACCCTGTTGTACCATTAATCAATTGCACTGTTATGCTATCAGAAATGCAACTATTTATTTCAGCATTATCATATTGCATATAATTACAATAGTTATTAGGCTTACAATAAGACCTGATGCATGCATACCCCATGCCTCTCTGAGGATATTTAACCTCTCGTAGTGCACCTCCCTTTTTGCTGTAATGTCTTGAGCTGCTGTAAAGTAGAGAAGATTAACAGTCTTGGCTGTCTACTGCATTCAATATTAGGTAATCCTGATAGGGTCAGTACACTTACACAACTGAGAAGTGTCAGCAGTTCTAAACTCACCCTCCCATTGACTTAGGAAGTCCTTCTTGCACCATTTCAGGTCACTATAGTGGTGATGACAATTCCTTCCAGTGTATGGGATGCCGGATGTACTGGAGACAGCCTTTGCTACTCTGTTCCAAGCCTCGGTCTTATACTGAGATCCAGTATTCACCCCATGCAGCAGCCTATGGCTGTAGCACTTCACAAGGAGGACCTCAAAAATCCTGAACTCCTCAACACCCCATCTCTGTGCTCTAAATTTAGCACTATCACCTCCCTCACCAGCCATAACCCAGCCACTGGGGATGCACAAGCCAGTGCATTTCTTTGTGCCAGTCCCAAGACCGGATAAATGGGGAGGGTTGCATCAGGAAGGGCATCTGGCGTAAAAATTCTGCCACATAACTTATGGCACGAAAATTTCATATTTCCATACCGGATCAGTCGAGGCCCGGGTTAACAATGACCGCCACCAGTACAGTTAGCCAACAGGGTGCTGGTGGAAATTGGGCTACTTTTGGCAGAAGGAGAAGAGGAGGGCAAAGGCATGTCCAAAGGCAGGAAGAGAGGAGGAAGGTTAGGAGTGTAGCAGTGAGGGTAGGAACTTTGAATGTTGGCAGTATGACTGGTATAGGAAGAGAGCTAGCGGATATGAGGGAGAGAAGGAAGGTTGATATATTGTGCATGCAAGAGACCAGATGGAAGGGAAGTAAGGCCAGGTGTTTAGGAAAAGGGTTCAAATTGTTCTATCATGGTGTGGATGGCAGGAGAAATGGAGTAGGGGTTATACTAAAGGACCAATATGCCAAGAGTGTTTTATACATGAAGAGAGTGTCTGACAGAGTGATGTTTATGAAGCTCAAAATTGATGCTGTAATGATGAATGTTGTTAGTGCATATGCTCCACAAGTTGGGTGTGTGATGGATGAGAAAGAGAAATTTTGGAGTGAATTGGATGAAGTTGTGTTTAGTGTACCCAAGGGTGAGAGACTAGTGATTGGAGCGGACTTTAATGGGCATGTTGGTGAAGTGAACAGAGGGGATGAGGAAGTGATGGGTAGGTATTGTGTTAAGGAGAGGAATGCAGAAGATCAGATGATTGTGGATTTTGCGAAAAGGATGGACATGGCTGTGGTGAATACATATTTTAAGAAGAGGGAGGAGCATAGGGTGATGTACAAGAGTGGAGGAAGATGCACACAGGTGGATTATATCTTATGTAGGTGGGCCAGTCTGAAGGAGATTGGAGACTGTAAAGTGGTGGCAGGGGAAAGTGTAGTTAAGCAGCATAGAATGGTGGTCTGTAGGATGACGTTGGTGATCAAGAAGAGGAGGAGGAGTGTGAAAGCAGTGCCAAGGATTAAATGGTGGAAGTTAAAAAAAGGGCGATTGTGAAGTGGAGTTTAGGGAAGAGTTACGACAGGCACTGGGAGGCAGTGGAGAGTTACCGAATAGCTGGGTAACTACAGCAGAACTAGTAAGGGAGACTGCTAGAAAGTTGCTTGGTGTGACATCTGGACAGAGGAAGAAGGACAAGGAGACCTGGTGGTGGAATGAGGAAGTACAGGAGAGTATACAGAGGAAGAGGCTGGTGAAGAAGAAGTGGGATTGTCAAAGAGATGAAGAAAGTAGACATGAGTATAAGGAGATGAGGCGCATGGCAAAGAGAGAGGTGGTGAAAGCTAAGGATAAGGCGTATGGAGAGTTGTATGAGAAATTGGACACTAAAGAGGGAGAAAAGGACCTGTACTGATTGGCTAGACAGAGGGACAGAGCTGGGAAAGATGTGCAGCAAGTAAGGGTGATAAAGGATAGTGAGGGAAAGGTACTCACAAGAGAGGAGAGTGTGTTGAGTAGATGGAAAGAGTATTTTGAGAGGCTGATGAATGAAGAGAATGAGAGAGAGAGAAGGTTGGATGATGTGGAGATAGTGAATCAGGAAGTGAAACAGATTAGCAAGGAGGAAGTAAGGACAGCTATGAAGAGGATGAAGAATGGAAAGGCTGTTAGCCCAGATGACATCCCAATGGAAGCATGGAGGTGCTTAGGAGAAATGGCAGTGGAATTTTTAACTAGATTGTTTAATGAAATTTTGGAAAGTCAGAGGATGCCTGAGGAGTGGAGGAAAAAGTGTTTTGGTACCTATCTTTAAGAATAAGGGTGATGTGCAGAGCTGCAGTAACTACAGAGGGATAAAATTGATCAGTCACAGCTTGAAGTTATGGGAGAGAGTAGTAGAAGCTAGGTTAAGAAGGGAGGTGATGATTAGTGATCAGCCGTATGGTTTCATGCCAGGAAAGAGCACTACAGATGTGATGTTTGCTTTGAGAGTGTTATTGGAGAAATACAGAGAAGGTCAGAAGGAGTTGAATTGTGTCTTTGTAGACTTGGAGAAAGCATATGACAGGGTGCCTAGAGAAGAGTTGTGGTATTGTATGAGGAAGTCGGGAGTGGCAGAGAAGTATGTAAGAGTGGTACAGGATATGTACGAGGGTAGTGTGACAGTGGTGGGGACTGCAGTGGGAGTGACAGATCCATTTAAGGTGGAGGTGGGATTACATCAAGGATCAGCTCTGAGTCCTTTCTTATTTGCAGTGGTGATGGACAGGTTAACAGATGAGATCAGACAGGAGGCCCCGTGGACTATGATGTTTGCAGATGACATTGTGATCTGTAGTGAGAGTAGGAATCAGGTTGAGGAGACTCTGCAGAGGTGCAGATATGCTCTAGAGAGCAGAGGAATGAAGGTCAGCAGGGCTAAGACAGAATATATGTGTGTAAATGAGAGGGAGGGTAGAGGAATGGTGAGGATGCAGGGAGTAGAGTTGGTAACGGTGGGCGAGTTTAAGTACTTGGGATCAACAGTTCAGAGTAATGGTGAATGTGGAAGAGAGGTGAAGAAGAAAGTACAGGCAGGGTGGAATGGGTGGAGAAGAGTGTCAGAAGTGATTTGTGACAGACCTGTACCAGTAAGAGTGAAAGGGAAGGTCTTCAAGACAGTAGTGAGACCAGCTGTTATATGGGTTGGAGACAGTGGCATTGACAAAAAGGCAGGAGTCAGACCTGGATGTGGCAGAGTTAAAGATGTTAAGATTTGCACTCAGTGTGACTAGGATGGATAGGATTAGGAATCAGTATATTAGAGGGTCAGCTCATGTTGGACAATTTGGAGACAAAGCAAGAGAGACGAGATTGCGTTGGTTTGGACGTGCTGAGGAGGGATGATGGGTATATTGGGAAAAAGATGCTAAGGATGGAGCTGCCAGGTAAGAGGAAAAGAGAAAGGCCTAAGATAAGGTTTATGGACGTGGTGAGAGAGGACATGCAGGCGGTTGGTGTGACAAAGCAAGATGCAGAGGATAGGAGGAAATGGAAAGAGATGATCCACTGTGGAGACCCCTAACGGGAAAAGCCGAAAGATGATGATGAGGATGATGATGATGATGATGATGACCTCCCTCACCAGCCATGCCTGCAGAAATCAAACAACAACTCTATGTCTGAACTGACACCAAATTCCAATCTCATGCTTAACAGCCAGTGTGCAGACACGCACAACCATGCCAATTGCATTCGCACAATGGAAAGCAAAGAGAACAACTGGCAAAGAGGAAAGTTGTTGTTGTGTCCTTCAGCTTATCCCAGTTAGGGGTCGCCACAGCGGAACTCTGGTCCTCTAATGTTTGGTAGTGGATTTTTATGTGTCAAGTTACCAGCCCTGATGCACAAACTTCAACGAAGGCACACCCATTCATGCATGCCTCCACACAGAAGACGCTCTAGCTGAGAATCGAATGCGACAACATCTTGCTGTGAGGTGACAACGCTACCGCAGCACCACTACATTTTATGAAAAAGCAATGAAGGTGTGAAACATGGCAGTGAGAATTGCCATGTGTGATGCCCTATTCACTTTTTCAAATGGTCAACACTGACATGCTAAATGGCTTGGCTTGTTATCCTTGGTGTTTGGGAGGTTAAATAGGATGACTTGAGACATAACTTTTGTGAATTACACACTGTAAAAAGCTAGTTGTGCAATATGAGAATCAAACCTATGGAATAAATAATGCATACATTTCAAGGAAGGTTATTTGTCAGTGCTACATTAGAACTCTCTTTCAACCATGTTCATTACAGATATACTGCATTTAGTATGAATGGGGATATACTTCAGATAGGCCTGTATGTGTGTGACTTTAAGAAGTCCTGTGAACTGCATTTCCATGTAAGAGGTAGTATTACTGTTTGTAAATATGTGTCAGATGGATAGATAGACTTTCATGAGTTGAGTAATGCAGGCTGGGTTATGATAAATACATACTTCACACCATATACTGCCCTGAACACAGAGTTGGGCTATGTGAGGGGTCAAGATGATTCTAACTTAAGTATTCTGTGCATCATAGATATGCAACTGCATTTTAATTAATTATCATAATTATCTTGCTTGAGCAATTATACACATAATCAGCTGGGTTTCATGAGAAAGTCATTAATGAGATATGCTACATAGAAAAATGTACTTATCAAAGCATTAATGAGACATTTCTTACAATCCATCTAAATATGACAGTATTTGCATGTAGTATTATCTGTATTTGAACCCTGGATCACATGTGTTCTGTCTTAAAACTCACTGCACTTACTCCCCATGCCACAGAAACCATTTCACAGCAGGTGGATGTTCTCCACTCTATACTGTCCAGAATGCTGATGTCTTCACATTGCTGCTAAGCCTGTTCATGCTTCAAAAGGCTGCCCAAATAAACATTTTCACTTTTTTCATTTAGCAGGTAAGCTTGATTGCATGCCACTTGGCAGTGAGCAACAGCACAAAACAAGAAACAGGAAAAAACAGAATATGCAGTTGTGATGAAAATACATCTTGAGTAATAGTTTCTGCATTGTCTTCACACAGTATGCATTTGAACCCCATAGCAATTCTATTATGGGTACAAAGTCACTGCATTTGCAGCTTGTGCCACAGAGAGAGATATGTATCATGTGCACATCACTCACTCGTTCCAAATACCGTGCAGCAGTGACAAAAGTGTTTGTGCTAATCAAGATTACAGGAATTAAATTGTTCACTCTTTCCTTCATCTGTGAGCCCTGTTTGTGCTCTGTTAAAGAAGAGCAAAAATTACAAAGGCAAATAAAAAACGATAACTTATATTCCACATCACAAAACATTGGCACAAACATGACTTGTATTTCCATTCATCAACAGTTATACCATTAAAAAGATACATACTGCATTTTCATACCTGGTGCAAACATTGCAAGCAGCATGTAGCTTCAAGCTGGATTCAAATCCTATATCCTCTTTCCAGTTTATTTCAACTCATTTCATTTACCCTGTGCACTGCAATGATACCTAGGTGAGATATAGAATTTATTTTACTGCTGTCCAGAATGCTGTAGCAAAGTGCACCTGAGCCATTCTAAAATGCACTAATTATGGCATTCCAAATTCAATTTCTCAGTTTGTACCTTAGGTAGTGGACTCCTGTTCACTGCCACTCCAAAGTATGCTTTGCCAAAATGTATGCAAATAATGAACACTACAAATTAAAAAAAATTGTAAGCAGCAACACATATCAGGGAATAATGAAAATGTAGGATTGTGACATTTCCTAAATCTGGCTCTTACAACCTGATCATATGGTCATAAAATATGCATTAACTCTCTCAAACAGCACACTGTCTGAATATGAACCCTCAATTCAGTGCAATAACAACACACATTCAGTTGTGTTTCTTATCATTCGTTGCCACCAACACAGACTTAGAGTAGTAATCGGAAAATGTACATACCCTACTAATCTGACTTAGAAGACCACCAAATTACAAGTCCAGCAGTAGGAGGATCAGAATATGTTCCTTTTTCATTTGCTTGAACAAGTCAAGATGAATGTGATACTGACAAATAATTTAAGCTAATAGCCCACACCGTATTAATGTAACACCGTATTAATGTAAGGTTGCCAACACTGTCAGCTATTTCTTCTCTTTATTTTCTGAGCTTCTTACCCTCCTCTCAGCTTAAATAACAGAAATGTAATATCATTGGCATTTATTTGCATCTTTGTTTCAATGTATAATATAGCTTATCAGCATTTCAGAAAGATTTTTAAGCAGAGGATGGAAAGTGTGCTATTACAAGAATACCAATGTTGTTAAGGTTGTTGTCATAGCAGTCAAGGTGCTTCCACTTTTTTTAAATCTACTCTGCATGATACACGCACTTCAGAGGGAGAAGGGTCTTTTCAGTATTACTTGTTGTAGTCAGAGTAAGCATTAACACTTGCAAGCCATCAGTGGCTAACAATTGTCATTGGTCCTCCCCACAGTCCTAGGGCATGTGCATGCAATAGTATAGGTACTTACACCATGTTTATCTCCCTTACACCAAGTGATTTTTTTAGTATTCAGGAATACTAATGATTTAACACCTTATTTTTATCTTCACAGAGCTCAGAGGGTGAATCTACACTATATAAAGGTAATGGTGTAGAAATGGAAGTAGAAGGAGGGGAGAATGATTGGATATAGATAGACAATTTCTGCTAGTTACTTGGAGGATATTTCTCTAAAAATCACTGCATTATTTCATAAGATATGTTTCCCCAATTCATAAATGGCTTATATTTTCATATTTTGAATGCATTTCAATATGCAAATGAGAAAAATTATTGTATGCATTTTTTTCATTAAGTGTTGCTGTACTGCAGATGTCACTTCTTGTGCTTTCCAAGTTTGTGAATAAATGGTATGGTTACATCACAGTATTGTGTTACCATTTGCTCTTGGAATTTCAGCAGTTATTGCAGACAAGTGTATTGCGTTTATTACCAACCTCAAGGGGTTGTGCATGTGTAGCTAACAGTGGTGTTAGCCTTTTCAGATCTCCCATGGCGACCTCCACAACAGAGTAGTGATCAATGGAAACTGTCTTGGCATTTCAACTTTTAATTTTTGCTAGTTATTAATAATCCTGCCATCCAGAAGTCAGTTACACAATTGCTGCCTTCATTACAGAAATGTTAACAGAATGAATGTAATGCTAATGTATTACAATTTTTCTTTTTTGGGAGGAGGGGAGTGGACTCCCTTAGCTTATGTGTAGTCCAAAATGAGCCTTGTGTGTTCAGTTTGTTTTGAGTTGAGTATGGGTGTATAGATTTTATTTGAGGAGAATGATTTTTGTATGTGCTACAAATGTTTCCTCTTTTTTCTGTTTCATGTCATACAGGATGATGGCACCCAGACCATCTGTTTCATGTAAGCCACCATTCAGTGATGCAAAGAATGAGGTCATCATTGAAGCCATATGTGGCTATGAATCCTTTCTGCTTGACAGAGGCAGAGGTAAGAGGTCTGCCAAAGAAAGTATAAGGCAGCAGGTGGTCACTGAAATCAACACAGTAGGTAGCCATGCCAGAAAGTATAATCATGCGCTAGTTACTCTGCACAATGCATAGATGTAGATTGCAGATACCATTCCTATAAGCCAATAATGCCATTTGTGGACACCTCACACAAGTTCTGATTGAGTACATTTATGATTAACAGTATGCAGGTGTATCATTTATGTTTATCGTCTTACAAATTTGTTTGTATACGACAGGTTCCACACTTACTTTGACATTACTGCCAGCAGGAGTTGTGTGCATTGGGGCTATCTCTGTCTGAAAGTAAAGTTTGTGGACATTGGCTGGCATCTGTTTTAATATTTGTATGTGCTTAGGTTGTTATGTGTCTTCCTTCACTGGTGAGTGTGTGTGCTATCCTTTGCCTTTTAGTGGGTGAGTGTTTGTGCTATCCTTTGCATCTTAGGTGGTGAATGTGTGTGCTATCCTTTGCCTCTTAGCCAAGGTGAGGGCATATTGTGCATGTGTATACCTGCCGGCGCCCTCTGCAGCTGGAAATTTTCCCTCAAAATTATTGTCTGTATGTAATGGAGGTGCTGGCCCTGCCTGTGGTCCAGGAATTTGTGGTCATGGCCCTTGCTGTCCCTGTTGCAGCTGTTTCCTCAAGATTATATTGTGCAACATGGCACAGACTGTGAGAATTTCTGCACAGGTGTCTGGGTCATAATGCAGGGCACCCTGGATGTGCCCAGACAGCAGAACTGTAATTTCAGCATGCCTGTAACATGCTCTATGATGTTTCTAGTTTGAACATGAATATCATTGTATCCTTCTTCTGTGGGTGTGTGTGCATTTCTTTTTTTTTTTTTTTTTTTTTTTCACATGTTGAGTGCACTTTACAGTGATGACTATACAAAACCAAAACACAATTCTTTGTCAAGAAACCTTAATTCTTACAAGTTATTCAGGTTTCTCCTTCCAGCAGAATACCCACCATTTTATCTCTTGTGTCTTCTGTCATGCTGTAAATCCACCAGCTAGCAGCTACCATGATTCCTGACTGATGGTGAAGTTCTTAATTTTCCATGAGAGAAAATCATCTCTGTCTTTTGTGATCCAGCTCACGCTTAAGTACTTTAACGTAATTTCTGCTGTTGTATGGTCTGTTCTACAACAAGTTCTAGTGTAGACATCCTGGTTAAAAGACATGTTAAGGCACTGGATTTGAGCTGAACGATCGTGTTTAAAGTGTTTCCTTCCTTCAATATTTTCTGGCAGTCCAAAAATCCTAATGTTATTGCGCCTAGATCTATTTTCCAGATCATCCAGCTTTGTTTGTAAATGTGTATTTTGTTTCAGCAGAAACTCAATGTTGATTTCCTCTTCTTGGATTCTATTTTCCATGTCATTCACAGCTTCTTCTATGCCTGTCATCTGGATCTTCTGTTGTTGCAGGTCTATATGTAACAAGTCTTTTTGTTTTGTAGTTTTTTCTATGAAGGTATCTATTTTAGTATCCATTTTATCCATCTTAGCAGTAAGTTGCTGGATTATAGTTATCAGAGACTGAAGTTCTTTCTTGATGCTGGAGTCTTGAGAATTTGTCTTACTGGAACTCATTTCAGACTGATAAACTGACAGGAAAATTTCCAAAGTGATTTCTGACAGGAATATTGTTAAAATGTCCTTTCTTTTTTAGATATAGTTCAAGAACTATATAAAACAAACATATTTAGAAAGAAAATTACTTCAAAAATTAATTTTTTAAGTAATTAATTCCTGTCAGTGTAATGAAATTGGTGGAGCTGAAGAAATCTGCTGCTGTCCTGTGTTCATCCTTGGCCACGCCCCCGGTGTGTGTGCATTTCTGATGCGTGTCATAAGCCATAGTTCTTGTGCATAACCTGCTCACCTAGTAGATGGTATTGTAGAACATCACCCCTAGCAAACCTTGTGTAAAGATGAGAGATATGCCATATGTGTGAGTCATGCTAACTGCCTGGATTGCCTGCACACACATTAAGAATGATCCCTCGGGCATTACAGACAACCTGGCAGTTGATTGAATGGGACCCCTTCCTGCTGATGAATGTCCTTCCCTGTTCAGCAGGTGGAGCTTTTATTTCTATGTGAGTGCAGGCTATGACCTCCAAAACTTCATGGAAGTGTGCTACAGTATAAAATTCCTGCATTGTTCTTGCTCTCACCTCTGGTGTGCATGGATTATAGATGTACTCCCTTGCTTGTTCTAGCATAGCATTAAAACACTGGTGCAATATTCTGGAAGTTGAGGCCTGTGACACCCCTGGTATATACCCTGTGGGTCTCTGGAATATACCAGTAGCTAATATCCTTAATCCTACACATACCTTAGCTTCCATTGGTATAGGTTCTCCTTTATTTCCCCTGGGACTGAGGTGGGGGCAGCAGAGGTTACAGAGTTTTGCAGTATTTCCCTATCAACTTTGCATCACTATAATATTTCAATATCATGCAGTCCATGATATGTTAAATGGGATCTAAGCACCCTTTTCCTTGGATAAGATATATCAGCAACAGCAGCAGCATCATAGATTTGAGCCTGTTGCACATACACATGCAAGGCAGCAGCAACAGCCCCTAACATTGCTGTTTTTTCTAAGTGTGAATGCGTATGGTTGCATTCCGTTAGGTTTTGGAGTTCAAGACAGCGCACCAAGTCTACACGATTACTTTATAGTTTACTGAAAGGCTCTGCCATCTTGGATTGGTTAATTAGCATGTAATTCAGCTAGTTATGCTTCTATTAGCATACACTTTACATTTATCTTTGTTTAGCAGCTCTACCTAATGCGTAGAGCTGTTTAATGAATTCAAAATAGCAAGCATTTGACGTGCACACAATAGCAGCATGGAGATTAGCCATTCATGAATCTGTCCCAGAGTTTAGCAGAGAATTCTAAACAAATATTTATATACACATATATACATACTTTTTTAAAGGTAGTATTCTGCGGACAGAACTTTAAGTACAGAACTATGAACATGGAATTTTACACCTAGAATTTTAAACACAGCATTCTAAAGACAAAAAATACTACATATAGACAGGGACAAATAAAACTCTAAAGACAGATGTCTCTATTAAGAATTCTAAGCAAAAATACTAAGGACAGAATGTAAAACATACCCCAGGAATGAGGAACACATAATGCACTGTACAATTCCATTTCTAGCAGGATTGCTCAATGAATTATGCAGGGGTTATTCAAATGCTGCAGTAGTGCTACAGTGGTAAGAGGACTCCAGTTTGTTTTGCCACAGTGATAATGCTGAAAAAAATTGCATACAAGTGTGGCAGTCTAGGGGCATGGCTAATACAAATTAGGGATACACACTTGCCTGGAACTTTCACCAGGAATGGAATAAAGCAGTAAAGCAATTCAATAAAGTATCTACTGCCATGTTTGGGGAGCAAAGCTATATGAATAGAATAAAGCAACAATTCAAAGAAGGTCTCTATCACAATGTTTAGGGGGCAAAGCAACATAAATGTACTCTGTCTTTTGATGGTGTGTACCCATGAATGTCTATGGCAGGAGTGAGATTACTGATGCTAAAGCAGGTAAGTATTGTGAAGTCATCTATGTCTGTGCATGTTTGTATGTATGGGCATGCTTGGAGATGTCTCAGGGAGGTGTGTATGTGTGTGCGTGTAGGGGTGTGTTTGGAGGTGTGTGTGCATGTGTGCATATGCAAGTGTGTGTGTGTGTCTGTGTGTGTGTGTGTGTGTGTGTGTGTGTGTGTGTGTGTGTGTGTGTGTGTGTGTGTGTGTGTGTGTGTGTGTGCACACGTCTGCCTGCACATGTGCATGACTGGATTATATGTCAGTGTGTGTGTGTGTTTCCAGATGCATGTGCAACAGCATTGCATAGATTGGTAGAGGGAATACAAGCTTAGTTTCTTCTAACTGTACAGTGTTCAAGTCAGAGATATGGTAATGAGTGCTAAATTAGATTTTAGTCAATGCATCTCTTTCTGCAAATTGCATTTTATCACAGTAACACTATTATAGCTCCCAGGTAAAGCCTTAATAGTGCTACAGCAATTATTTTCTCTGATCCTGCCCATAGAATTGAAAGGATAGAATTATACAAGAGAATTCTATGAATTAAATTGTAAACACAGAATTCTGCAGGTACATATTTACATATGAAATGATACAAATGAAATTCTAAACACAGAATTTTAAATACAGAAATCTACATTTCTATATTTACATATTGTCTGACAGTGGGTTCAGAAGATTAGGGAGCTGTTAATGGTCTGTTTCCTATGGTTGAGGATTTGATTCATTCAGCTTCCATTGCCTAACTGCAAGTCACTTAACTGGACAGTGCTCCTAGGCTGAGTGTGAAAAAGGTCCATGGGGATTAATGCTTTACCCTGGTCAACAAATACAAGTAAAATAAATGAATACATTCAGAACCTTACTGATACAATTCTACCTAGAATCTTAAAGGAAAAATTCTAAACCAAAAATTTTGCAGACAGTATTTCTCAGATGAAATTCTAAATCAGAATTCTAAGCACACAATTCCACAGATTGGCTTCTGACTACAGGACTCTAGTGAAGTGTATGATTTATACAGGTAGAATTTTCAACATGAAATTCTACAGACATAACCCATGAAATGAAATTCTATAAGTAAGGTTCTAAGCAAAGAATTCTACAGATAAACAGAGAAAGAAACTAACAAACAGTATTCAAATAAATTCTACAAATTCTTTACACAGTATTCTACAAAATAAATCTAACTCCAGAGTTCCGCCTATGGAATTCTAAACTGTTATATCTTCAGATAGAACTCTACAAATAAAATGATACAGGCAGAACTCTAAACACAAAATTCTATAGGCATTTTTAACAAAGAATTATTTATTTTATTTATTTAACATTTGTTAACCGGGAAAGTCTGACTTGGAACGAAGCCAATTTTCAGCGGAGACCCGGGGAGAAAGGCTCCAGATGCATGTCTTTGTAACGTGGGAGAAAACTGGAGCACCTGGAGGAAACCCACACGAATGCAGGGAGGACATGCAGACTCCACACAGAAGGCAGTCCAGCCAAGAATCGAACCACAGAACCTCTTGCTGTGAGGCGACAACGCTACAGCTGCACCACTGCACCGCCAATTACACAAATAAGACTTCTAAACATAGAATTTAACTAAAAGAATTCTAGTGAAAGAACTTTACAAAAATTCTGTAGACAGGGACTTCCAAGATGACTGCACACTGATTTACAGTTTAATTCTAGCTCTCTCAGTATGAAAACAGAAACTTAGCAGAGAAAGGCAGTGGACCTGGATTTCTGAGAAAATTTCAGTAACTGGCTAATAATGCACTGCCTGGATGCCAGGAAAAAAGAAATACAGAGGATCTGAAGGAAAATCAGCTACAAAAGGTGACAAAAAACACTGACTGGGAAATGTACTGTAGCTGTTCAGCAAAAAGCAGTGCAAGCTCGTGACATATCTTCCAGTAACCTTGAGGGAAGTATAAAGGAACTGCACACAGATCGGACTAAAATAAATGAAACACTGATAGAGTATATCAAATCAAACAATAAAAGGCTGGAAAACATGGAAGAAGCTTTGAACAGATACTCAGATAAGGTTATAAAACTGCAAAACTCAGAGGTCGAAATGAAGAAAAGGCTGGCTGAATATGTGACTGCACAAGAAGAAATGTTCAAAAAATAATAGAATTAGAGGAGAGAGCATGTAGGGAAAACCTGATATTTTTTGCTGTACCTGAGAAGCTGGAAGCAATAGACTTTATTAATTTCATGAAAGCACAAATAAGCAACTGGACTGGTATTCCACCACAGGAATTGTTGATTGAAAGGGCACATCATGTGTATGCTCCAAACCTGACTATGAGAAAACAACCTAAACTTTTAATAGTAGAGGTGCAATCTTACCAACAGAAGAAGATGATTCTGACAAAACTGTGGCAGAAGGACAAAGTACAAAAAGTGGAAGACAGCATAGTGTTTGTGGAGAATGGCTACTCATTGTACACCAGAAGAAGAGGAATACATTTATTCCATTATTCAGGAAATGTTGAGAAGCAGGAGTGAGATTCAAACTGAAATACATGCTAAGGAAGAAATACAAAAGTTTGTCCAACAAAAAGTGAACTGTGAAACAGAAGGAGATTCTGCTTCTTGTTCTTCTGGTAATAAAGACCACAGAGAGACTGTGCCAATGAAACATTTCCCAGTGTTTCAATGGAAAATGTTTGAGAGGCAGAAAAAAGCACAGGAGTTAACTAGAGGAATCGAGAGTGCACTGGAGATGAAGTAGAGACAGGTCTTGGGAGACGGAGATGAACAGGAACAGTGTCAAAGGAAAAACAACTTCAAAAAGATTAACACATGGCAGGTTCAGGTTAAGGCACTTTAATCTTGCAGCAAGGAGAACAAAACGTGCTAATACAGAGTTTGTCTAACTAGAATCAGGAAGTGAAGCCATTCTTATACATTTCTTACAAGACATTGCCTACTAAGCTGACGTAGTAAATCACAAGTTCTTACAATATTATTTCATAGCAGCTGTTTGTCCATGATTTTCTGCTGGCACTATCAAGTTTATAAAAAAAAACTTCCTAAGAAAAACAACGTGGCCTTGGAGACCACCAGTTAGATACAACTTCTCACTATATGATGTTACCATTCAAGGTACTATGGCTAATTCGAGCACAAAGCAAGCACAAATTATACTTCATTTCTTCAAGCAGTCTTTGTTCAACTGTATCTATCTTTTCTGCAGCTGTGCATGTTCTCATAACATGAACAGAGCTGATTGTTCAAGTTCAATAACATTATAGAAAACAGTATTGTTCTATTCATTATTTTCCTGACCTAGCAGATAATCACCTGCTTCTCAGTAAATTTCCAAAAAGGCATAAACATGAATTTTGCTGTGCTAGCAAATACTAGGTCAGAGAGCATCTTGCAGTTTCAGAAAGCATCTTGTAGTTTCAAACAAAACAAAGCTGTACATAAAATAGAATGAAATGTATTAACCCTTTTAGCTTCTAATAAGCACTAAACATATACATTAATACATATTTTTCTGACATTTCCCTCCTGTTAATACTTTTTATTCTATTTTCAAAAGCATAAACAGTTTGTTTCTTCTCTTAACCTCTTCCATTCAGAATTTGCAGTTAAGAGAGTCATTCAGTTTAAACTTATGAAAGTGTTTCATTTTTCAACAGTTCTTCAAATTCAGTACTTTGATACAAAGTCTCAGAAACTGACATGTCTATAAAATCTTTAATTAATCTTTTCATGCAGGGAAAACCACAACAAACACACACTCCTAATAGGAGTAATCCCACACAAATGGCAATCAGGATGTTCATTAGGATGGTACCCCACCCCCCAAACAAATTCTGGAAAAAATCCATCAGTGGGTTTGGGCCTGGTTTGGTCATGGCCGACACTTGCTGAATTACCTCGAAGTGGTCGTTTATCTCATGCTGGGTGTCAGGAATATACGAACAGCACTCCTCTTTTATTAAAGCACAAGTACCACCTTTCGCAGCTAGGGTGAAGTCATGAGCCATGCGGTTTTGAAGCACCACAGTTCTCATAGCGTTCAGTTCATCAGTTACTAATTCAAGAGCAGAAAAAGTTGCATTGCTCATTATTTCAAGAAGTTTGGACAGTTTTCTCAGCTCCCAAATTGATTTTACTGTGCCATATGCAGGGGCTATACCTGCCCATGATATAATAGTATCACTCAAGTCCATGTGTGTCAGTTTATCTTTGTTTTTCATGGAGTTATGGTTTCTCCAGCCTGCTTCAATTCGTCCCACTGGATTTTGAGGTTTTTTGATTGGATTTCCAGGTTTCTTGGTGACCTCTCTGACATTTCAAATTCTTCCCTGAGGCAAAACTGCAGTGTGTCGTATGGCTGGAACCAGGTAACCCAAAAAAACAACTGCCGGACCAATTCTCAGGTAACTATTTGTATGCCTTTTTCCCACACACAAAATAACAATCCTCTACTTTAGTATTAATATATACTTGCCCTGCATGAAACATTTTTCTATCAATGATAGCTGTTTAAAAAGAACAGGATTATGTTGTTCTTCACTAACTGTTTTGTGCATTGATTTAAGAAATGAGTCATAGTTTGTATCACAAATGGAACCTGCATTATTAGCTTTGGTATAACATTTGTAAGGAACAGTCACATTACAATTGCTCCAATCCACCTGAACAGTATCATTTTTGTAAAAACATACAATTCCCTTTTGTGTAACAGGCAGGTACAATGCTATTTTGTCTTGTGATTTCACAGTCGTAGTATCAAAAATCAAATTTTCCCAGGTCTCATTGGCTCCTAGGGGACAGCAGTCATTAATAATTCCCCGTATGCTGTTGGTATAGCTGTACAAACCCAACAATTTGAAACATTAAAAGTCTCAGCATACACATGTTTGATCGCTTGGTAAGTGTTAAAGTTTGGATGTCAGTCTATGAGTAAAGCATCACGTTTATTCAGTTCAGCTCGTGTGGCTGTAAAAAGGAAAGGCCACAGCAAAAAGATTATTGTTATCAGTATAGTTAACAGAATGATCATGCAATACTTCTGAGGTTGTTCTGTATTCCTATTTGCTCCATATCTGGTCATTTTGTTCTTGTGTAACAGTAACAAGTTTTTTGTCCAGTTCAAAGTTTTTGACCAGTTTACAGTGTGTCAGATGAATCCAGGATGCTCGCTCTGCAATCTTGACTGCAGTGGGTGTAGTACTTGGTATGGCCCTTTCCACTTCGGTGACGTCCGATTCTTCTTTCTGATGACTTTCACCCAAACCCACATGCCTGGGACTACTGCTGCTTCTGATGGTCTGGTTTGTTTTTTATCTGAAACAGAATTTAACTGCAAAAGTTGTTTATTACTTAGTAGTCGTCTCATATATTCTGCAAGTGAACTGTCAGCCTCCTGGTCTGCAGGCATGAGAGGTTTCCACTGAGGTATATAGTATGCCCTCCCAAATAATTTTTCAAAAGGAGTTAACCCCTTTGCGTTTGGAACAGTTCACATGCTCAACACTGCCAGAGGCAGGCAGTACACCCAATTCTTTTGTGTCTCACTAATTAACTTCCTAAGTTTACTTTTCAAAACCCCATTATGCCTCTCTACTAGTCCTGCAGATTGCGGATGATATGCACAATGTTTCTTCAAGGAAATTCCGAAATATCGGCTCAACTGTTGTATAGTTTGATTTACAAAGTGTGTCCCATTGTCACTGTAGATCTTTTCCAATATGACAAATCTAGGAATAATTTCTCTAACAAGGACTTTTGCAACAGTAGCTGCATCTGGATTTTTGGTCAGAAAAGCTTCCACCCATTTGGAAAACATATCTATAATGACAAGATAATACTTCTTATTTTCGCATTTGTTCAGTTCTATGAAATCCATACAGATAGTATGGAACGGGTATGGTGGTGCAGGGAAACTCCCTTGCTTAGGCTTCAACGCCCCTTGTGCATGATGCTTATTACAAACATAACATGTCGCACAAAAATTTTTTGTGCAGTTTATAAATCCATATGCTGTGAACACTCGATTCACTAACTGTACCATCCCCCCTGTTGAGACATGGCACTGCCCATGGCTCAACAAAGCTGCATATCTAAACAAATTAGATGGCAAAATCGGTTTTCCTTATTTGGAGATGTGCAGCCCTTTCTCAAGAATTGCTCCTCGTTTTATCCATTTCTGTTTTTCTACTTTCATAGTAAGTGTCTGCATTGTTTTCAACATTTCTAAATCTAAAATCTCAGAAGGTTGTAATTCCTCACTCAAACGAAATATTTCTGAAGCTGAAGCTGCCTGCTTTGCAGCTGTATCAGCTCTCATATTACCTTTTGAAATCCTATCCTGTTGCTTGGTATGAGCTACGCATTTACAAATAGCTACTTTTTGAGGTAACTGAATAGATTCTAACAAATCTAAAATAAACTGCACATGATTAATCAGTTTACCAGTAGATGTTATCATTCCTCTATTCTTCCACTGTTGCGCAAAAACATGTACAGTAGAAAAAGCGTACTGGCTGTCAGTAAAAATGTTTACACATTTACCCTTTGCCAAGGTACATGCCCTTGTCAAGGCAATCAATTCTGCTGCTTGTGCAGATAAGTTGTGTGGTAAAGACTTTGCTTCTAAAATCTCATTTTCAGAAACTACTGCATACCCCACTAGGTTCTGCCCTGTAGGGCCCCTTCTGCATGAGCCGTCCATGTAATATGTCACCTCGGCATCATCCAAGGGAACATCCATTAGATCTTTCCTAGGCAGTGTCTTTTGCTCAATCTCCTGCAGGCAGCTGTGTGGTGTGCCGTCCACAGGGGTTGGGAGCAAGGTAGATGGATTTAAAGTTGTACATCATTCAATTGTCATATGAGGTTGGCTCAACAGTATAGTCATACAGGAAAGACGTCTAGCAGGAGAAAGATATGCTACTTTTAATTGCAGTAAAATAATCGCGACTGCATGAGGCACTCTCAATGTGAGAGGGTGGAACAACACTACTGAGGCTGAAGCCTGTACTGCCATTGCAGCTGCGACTACTGCTTGTACACAGTGGGGCAGGGATCGCGCCACTGGGTCCAGCTGTGATGAATAGTAAGCTATGGGGCATTGCTTGTCCCCATGTTGCTGTGTTAACACTGATGTCATATAACCTTGCCTACAATCTACAGTTTGGAAAAAGCGTTTATGATAGTTTGGCAATCCTAAAACTAATGAGGATGCTATCAATTGTTTTAGTTTGCAGAAAGCTGATTCTGCTTCTGGTGTCCATTGTAATAAATCGTGTGCTGCCATAGGCTTCTTATATATCAAGTTGGTCAGTGGAGCAGACTCCAAGGCATAGTTTGGAATCCAACTCCGACAGAAATGAGTCGTACCCAGGAAGGACATCATTTCCTTCTTGGTAGTCGGTTTGGGTGCTTGTAAAATTGCTATTTTCCTATCTTCATCTAATGTTCTGCCTTCTTTGGATATTACATATCCCAGGTATTTAACCTGCTTTCTCCAAAGCTGCAACTTGTTTTTGTTTACTTTATGTCCTTGAGTGGCTAAAAAATGTAATAATGCTATGGTATCTTCTCTGCATTCTTGCTGGGTTGGGGCTGCCAGCAGGATATCGTCTACATAAATTAAAATCTGACTGCCTCTCAATGGGCTAAATCCCGCCAGGTTGCTTGCCGTCTCTTGTGAGAATATTGTTGGACTTTCACAATATCCCAGTGGTAGCCACGTGCATGTATACCTTTTCCCCTGAAATGTGAATGCAAACCAATGTTGGCTGTCAGGGTGTATCGGTATCGAAAAGAACGCATTGCTAATATCTACCACAGAAAAATACTTCTGTTAAGGCTTCAAATCATTTAATAGGGTGTGTGGATCTGGTACCATAGGTGCTGTAGGTATTACTGCATCATTTACAGCTTGTAAATCTTGGATCATACGCCATTCTCCATTTGCTTTCCTGACAGGAAATAAGGGTGTGTTACATGGTGAATCGGGAGATTCTACCAGTACTCCTTCCTTAAGTAAAGCTGCTGTTATAGGTTTGATTCCTACTTCTGCATCTTTCCTTAAGGGATACTGTCTCTTTTGTGGTCTAAATGCTGATTTTGGCATGATAGTAACTGGTCCTGCTGTACGAATTAATCCTACATCTGATTTCCCTGTTGACCAGAGAGTTTCTGGTATGCTCCATAAGGCATTCTCTTCCTCTTCTAGTAAGAGTGCTAATCAGCTGTCCTTGCTAGACTGCAAGTGTATAGCTGGGTGTGTCTGTGTTATCCAATTTAACTTCTGCTTCTGTACTCCCTGTTCTGACAGTTCTAACTCTGTCTGTTTTTCCCACTTTGTGACTTTTTCTCCTAGGTCTGTCCATTTCACATTCTTGTCCTTAGTCAAACTATCATGTGGTAATCGATTAGATTTATAGAGTGCAAAGAATTCCTGGGGCAATGAACAGCTAACTACACTGTTCCCTTCTGTGTCTCAGTACAGATTACGTAATACTAATCTGTTTGCATGGTTTCTAAACAGTTCTTGCTCATATTCTTTATCAGGTCCTGGTGTGTTACAATAATACAGAGTACAGTGCAACAAATGCTGTTTATCAGTGTCAAGGGAGGGGGGCTTACTGATGGCTACATTCATCAGCTCTTTGGTTACTGCCCCTGGACCAGTCATGACCAAGTCCTGGCTGTACCAATAAAATGTTTCGCCCTCTGGTCACACTACAAAAGTATCCATTTGTCGCTGTGCTTCCATACCCTTCATAGTTGGAACTACTGCTATGCCAAATATCTGCATAAGATCTCTGCCCAAAAGGTTTACCGGGCATTTTGCAGAAACAACAATTTTGCTTTTCTGGGTCATCCCTGAAACAGGGTCAGTTATTGCTATGTTATGGGAGAGTGGCTCCCGATACAGTTGTCCATTAGCTGCTTTCACTAATATGTAATCGAGTTATTCTGAATTTTCTTGTAGTTTAGAAGGATGTATCAGGGTCCGTGATGCCCCTGAGTCACACAGAAATTTGACTTCCCTCCCCTCTACCAGAAGTGTAACTTCCGGTTTTGTATCTACTAAGTAGAGCTCTAGGCTCAATAATGCTAAGTCTAAAATTTCACTTTCTTCACTATCTGCAATTTCTTGCACTTCCTCTATTTCTTCTGTCACATTCTCTACTCCCTCTATCACACTTGCATTTGTCTTTCCTTGGTTATTCCCTTCCAGTGATTCTTGACTATCATATAGTCAGTCCTCACCCTCCTTATCTTCCATGGCTACCTTCTTGTTTTGCTTGCAATCCTTTGCTAAATGTCCCTTTTTTCCGCACTTAAAACATTCACCCCTTTTCTTTCTGTCTTCATACTCCTCTGATGGCTTATCAGATTGTTTGTTTCCCTGGGCATTTTTCTTGCTCTTTTTCCCGGACTGTACTACATAAACTTCTGCTCCATCTTCTACAGAAAATACTTGGGCTTTCTTTTTCTTTTTACTGTTAAAATGCCTTTCGGCATGTCTAGCATATTCAAGTAGTGACTGTAATCTACTTGTATGATGGTCTACCATGTGCTTTGTAATAAAGCTGCTTATAGGTAAAATACTGCCTTTTAAAAATGCATTCTTTAGCTGCTGCTTATACAGGGAATCATGTGTTTGGTCTTCAGGTACCTGCATTCCACAATGGTTATTAAAACACTCTAATAATCTTGCATAATATCTGTCAACAGTTTCACCTTCTTGTTGGATGCATTGATTAATGCAAGTCCAGTCTGCCCTAGGCTTCCATTTCTCAGAGATTCGGTCTGTTAGACCTTTTACTCTGTTATCCAGTTCTGCGTTGCTATGTGGGAGTGGCTTGTGTTCTGCGTCACGGGGATTCCATTTGACACTGATCATGTGCCAATCTGGACCTATGATTTGTCTAACTACTTTTTCTACTTCTTCTTCATTTAAATAATAACTTAACCTCATGCCCTGTAAGTCTTCTAAGAATTTTATAAAATTAACTTTTGGATGGGGAATTCCCTCTGTAGCTTTCCAGATGTCTTCTGGTGTCCATGGTCTATATACCAGGAGAGTTGGGTCCTGCCCTTCCTGTCCTGCCTGAGGATTTGGTACTTCTATGAGTGGACATATCTCTTCCTCACTCATAGCTCGTGAATTTTTGTTCATTTGATATAACTCAATATCCCCTCTTAAGTTACGTGTTCGAGACCTAGTCTCGACGGGATCTCTGACAAACAGTCTTGGCTTTGCAGAGACAGACGGGTATAGCGGAGGTGGACCAGCTTGTCCACTCGCTTCATATTCTGGTAAGGGAAGTGGAGGGGGCAGAGGGGCTGATGCTATTACCAAATTATTGTCCTCCTTATCTAGAAACATAGTTTTTGAATTATTACCTTTTTGTTCCCTACGGTTTGCTTCCTCAATCCACCTGTGTGCCTGTGGAATGCCTAATTGACGTTGCTTTTTTACCTGACCTTTTGCATCAGTTTTAAGCTGTTTGACAAGTTGAATAAGTGAGGATTTTTCTAATTTGCCATCAAATTCATATTTATTAACCCATTTTGTATAGTACCTAACATTGTCGGCATGCTGTAATTGCATATATTTTGCATCTTCAGTTAACGGCGGATCTTGGGAACTTTTTGTGCACTTATTTCCCATATTGTTCTGACTGTTAAAATGTTATGTAACCCTTCTTATTTTTACGTGGTACCACGATTTCTCTTTTTCACAGTTTATCTAGAATAACTGCCTTACCTATTCTGTTTCCCTGATCTATGACAAGACTGCAATCTTCCTGTCCCTGACTTGTACAAAACAAATCTCCTGACAGATGATACAAATCAAGTCCCTGATCTAAAACAGAAAAAGGTAAATCTCACCTTACCTGAGCCTCCGTGATTGATTGTTTGGTTTGAGGAAAAACCGTTAACTCGTCCTCCAGTCACAGATCAGAACAGTGGCTGGCTTCTTTTGAATGACAATTCAGTTGGAGGTCTTTTAGAGCAGAAGAACCAATGTGGTTTCTTCCCTGTACAGTTTCATGCCACCTGACCCATCTGACCTGAGGCAAAGTGAAGGACCAATCTGTCAAAGGAAAAACAACTTCAAAAAGATCAACACATGGTAGGTTCAGGTTAAGGCACTTTAATCTTGCAACAAGGAGACAAAAACATGCTAATACAGAGTTTGTCTAACTAGAATCAGGAAATGAAGCCATTCTTATACATTTCTTACAAGACATTGCCTACTAAGCTGACGTAATAAATCACAAGTTCTTACAATATTATTTCATAGCAGCTGTTTGTCCATGATTTTCTGCTGGCACTATCAAGTTTATAAAAAAAACTTCCTAAGAAAAGCAACGGGGCCTTGGAGACCACCAGTTAGATACAACTTTTCACTATATGATGTTACCATTCAAGGTACTATGGCTAATTCAAGCACAAAGCAAGCACAGATTATAGTTCATTTCTTCAAGCAGTCTTTGTTCAACTGTATCTATCTTTTCTGCAGCTGTGCATGTTCTCATAACACGAACAGAGCTGATTGTTCAAGTTCAATAACATTATAGAAAACAGTATTGCTCTATTCATTATTTTCCTGACCTAGCAGATAATCACCTGCTTCTCAGTAAATTTCCAAAAAGGCATAAACATGAATTTTGCTGTGCTAGCAAATACTAGGTCAGAGAGCATCGTGCAGTTTCAGAAAGCATCTTGTAGTTTCATACAAAACCAAGCTGTACATAAAATAGAATGAAATGTGTTAACCCTTTTAGCTTCTAATAAGCACTAAACATATACATTAATACATATTTTTCTGACATTTCCCTCCTGTTAATACTTTTTATTCTATTTTCAAAAGCATAAACAGTTTATTTCTTCTCCTAACCTCTTCCGTTCAGAATTTGCAGTTAAGAGAGTCATTCAGTTTAAACTTATGAAAGTGTTTCATTTTTCAACAGTTCTTCAAATTCAGTACTTTGATACAAATGACAAATAGAACAAGAAAATCTGGAAATACTGATTTTGTTAAACTTGTAGGGGACTCTAAAGCATATGCCCTACTTCATGTTATTAACACTTGGAGAATAAAATCAGTAAATTGGAAATTGACAAATGTGTGATTACAAACCAATAATTATATTTGTGAAACAGGACAGAAAAAAGAAAATCTGGAAATACTGGACTTTGTTACACTTGTATGTGACTCTAAAGTATATGCCCTATTTCATATCATTAATGTTCAGAAAAATATTCAGGAGAGGGGAAGAGTATGGAGAAAGTTAAATGTAAGTAAAACAAAATCTTTTCTTAACAGTACTATTTACATTGTGCATGATTTTCTTTGCATGTTATAATTTTTTTCAGTAATTTTAAGTGTAATGGGATAATAATGTAAATAGGTACTAATGTTTTTTTTTCTCTATTTTTCTTTCTCCTTTCTTCTCTCATTCTCTATTTAAGAAATATAGGAACTGTAATGTAAACAAAACAAAAAAGATCTGGTTAAAAGAGGATGACAAAAGAAAAATGAATGTACTTTTTCTCATTCTTATATAGGGGAATGACTGTGTTAAAGTCATTAGCTTTAAATAGTAACAACTTTTAAGAGAAAGCAAGTAAATTAAAAAGAATATTAAATATTATAAGGCTTTTATTTTTAGTAAACAGTTTTGTATCTGGCTCTCATGTCTCTATCAGACAATCTGATAAAGAGGCACACACACAGTATTTCCAGATTCAGCTCTATGCATCAAGTGCAATTTCCCTTAAGAGCACACAGAGACCACAGTCAGTCTGGGGCTGGTTTCTCCCTCCTTCAACAGCTCTCCAGTAAAACTGGCACAGTGGTAGAGTTAAGATCCCAGCTGAGTGGCCAAGCCAAGACCTCCTGCACCCTCTCTATCCAACCAGTTCTTTGTGTCCCTGCCCACATAGCTGACACACACAGACACACACACACACACACACACACACACACACACACACACACACACACACACACACACACACATTTTGAGGTTTGATTTACACACACACACACACACACACACACACACACACACACACACACACACACACACACACACACACACACATATCTGGGAAAGGCTGGCACAGGTTTACTAGCTATACTCCCTTCTGCCCAGACTATAAGGTAATTATTGCTGCCACCAGCCATGTCCTTATCAGCTATTTTAAGGCCCTTAACAAAGGGTATCATATCATACTGTGTAATGTTGCTATCAATACAAATGGTAGTTTGACCAAGAGCATGGCTATTAGGAGTGGTCCACAGTGTCACCAAATAAATATGCAAGTACTCTCAGAACTTAAACATGTCTCACAAATATCAGCCACAATAATAGGTTTAAATATATTTACTAATAAATAATAAAAGAACAAGAAAATACTCGGTAAATAATCACAGTTATATCAGAGTTCAAAATCACAGGAAATATTTAAAATAACATTGCAGGACAGTCTCAAATAAATAAAGAAAACATCTAAGCCACACTTCACTATAGTCCTGACTGAATCTAACAGAGTTACTATATCCTACTTAACTTACTTACAGAGCAACAAGGCAGATGTGGTGAGTGGATATTCTTGTCAGGTCAAAGACAAAATACAAAATGCTCAGTCTTTTCAGAGACTTTTCAAATATTACTGCTGGGATACTTGTAGAATGACATAATTTCTTGTCATCTGGCTTTAGTTCCCAGGCTCAAAACAACCATTGATGCCAGATGGTAGCAATTAGCATCTACCAGTGAAAATAGGTAAAATCCACAAAAACAGCCAGGTGCCAAGGGCAACAAATGAATATGTATAAAAATAAATTTATTGTATACAAAAGTATCCAATATGCCACAAACAAGTTAAGTGCTTTCATCCCGACAGTGCTTTGGGACTTCCTCAAAACTTAAAATACACAAAAGCTCCTCAGTTTAAAAAGCATCACTAACAATTAAATTAATAATCTAAAATAATCAACCAATTAACCAGCAACCAATAACATATACAAATAGATAAGTGAATAAATAAATATATTAACCCTCCAAATGCCTAAGTTATAATATACAATTTATACTAAGATGTTCATTCAAACCTGGATGAATAAAAGCATTAAGATGTAGTTGCTACTTTATTTCACATAAATCTAAATATTCAGGTAAAATTCTACCTTGTGTATCAAACAAAATCTGTTGTATAATAAAAAAGCCAAAGTTGTGTTCAGGAAATTCTCTGACATGTTTACATAATGCGTTAGTCAATCTGCCTTTTTTCATATCTGATAAATGTTCATATATATTCTTTCATGAAAACGTCTTGAAGTCTTGCCAATATAAAAAACAGGACATTGCAAACACTTCACCATATATACCACATTTTTAGACTCACAATTATAATGGTCTTTTGCATAAAACCTCATTTGCCCTAATTGAAATTTTTCATTTGTAACTAAAATATGTGGACATTGTTTACACATTCCACATTTGAAATTACCCAAAGGTTTGTTACTGTGAAAATTAAGGCTAAGCCTGTTGTTTTCTAGTAGATTTTCAAAAAGACATCTTTTTTCAGTACTATAGTTGGTGTCTCACCTAACAAATCCTTAACAACCTTGTCCAATATAAAAAGGTTCCAATTTTTATTAACCGCTTTTACTATAGCCATACTGTGTTTGTTATACAGGGTAATAAATGAAAATCTCCCTTTTAAGCTGTTAGTTTCATCTGTTTTATTATCCCCTATAGTTTTTATTTCCCACCCATTGTTTGGAACTAACTGTTGGTTCAAAATAGGTTGAGAGACACCACTCTGTCTTTTATGCACTACTTCATGATGTACTTTGTATAAATGGCTATTAAGATATCCCCTTTTCCTAAACATACCTAACATGTAATCAACTTCACGTAGAAAATCTGCTTCATTGGTAACCATCCTGGCCACTCTTATTAGTTATCCCTTAACTACCGACCTCTTTTGGTAGTGTGGGTGACAACTAGTATACTCAAGGTTAGAATTGGAAAAGGTAGATTTCCTAAAAATTCTTCATGTTAGTTTGTGCTCGATATTATCAAAAAATATCTCAATATCCAAGTAATTAAGTCTTTCCTTACTAAATGAGTAAGTAAATTCTGAAAATCCAGAAGTGTTATTTATATAAGTAAAAAATATGGACTGGTACAGAACAATTATTGGACAAATGATTTACTTATATAAATAACATTACTGGATTTTTAGAATTTACTTACTCATAGTCACTAGCTAGTAATCATCTCTTTCATTTTTATAACATCAGTAATACAATTTCCTTAAAAAATCACCACCGATAGTAAAAACACATAAACTGTAAAAAAACACTTACATTCTTTTCTAAATAGATATCGGCTCAGTGAGTAAGCCTCTTGAGGACACAATCATATGCATCAGGGAATTCTTAATATATTTATGTATCTTAGGAAGGTCATAATACATCAGCACAATGGGATGCATAACATGAAAAAAAAACTGAAGCAAATCACCTGTAAAGGCAACTTCACAATACAAATCATAAACCTCTTTATTGACCTCATATATAACAAGGTCTATATCCTTTTTCAAAATGTGTACATATGTACTAGCATCACTTAATGCATTCATAGAATCTGTATAACTGTTAAAGTCCATGAAAATCACATCCCCTTTGTCAGCATTCATTATTACAATATCTTTGTTATTAGTCAATGAAGTTAACAGTTCCAACTCTCTTCTAGATAAATTGGAACTGTATAGTTCTAGTTGCCCCATGCTAATGTTATAAATATCATCCACACAGACCTTCTCATAAGCTTCAACAGTAGGATTTGAAACAGGTATGAACACACTTGGTTTGCATAGTGGAGCCAGCTGAGCTGTCTCTGTGAAAAGAAGAAAAATGTAACTTCCTAATGAACAGGCATAATTCAGTAATAGGTTCATAGGCTGGTACTAGGCTATCGGCCCTAGAGCCTGTACAAGCCTAGCCATAACAATTCCCTGGCTATTTCTTCCTACAATATTTACTTCCCTGGACCCCTGTCTAGCAGGGCGACTGATGTGATCCCCAGGGTAAATTTCCTATCTCCCATCCAGTCATCAAGGTTCCTTTTGAAGAGGGCCAAGGAGGCACTCTGCTTGACATGTAGGGGCAGTCTATTCCAGAGTATGGGGAGTCTCTGGGTTAGAAAACTATCCCTCCAGCATCAACAATGTCTCCCTTTTTTGAGGATATACATGCCAAACCTTTCTGTAACACACCCAGTTCATAAATATCAAGTGCATAGTGACAGATATTAACCACAGTAATCTTTACATTCATTGTTGCCTGGATGTACTGTGAGTCGCTGGTGGAAGTGTGTTCTTCCTTTTGCCTCATTGCCTTCTTCTTTCTCTGAATCTTGTTTTGCTGTTTTTTTGGATAGATAGGAAATGGTGCATTTTGTAGAAACATAGGTAGATCTAAAGGGTCGACAGCAGTTATGCCTTCTGTGTCCTCTCTTGCTGCTTCTTTCGCAACACTCACTGTGGTTGCTCTATCAGAAACAAAGATTTGTCGGTGGATGTCACAGGATCGTTCTGCTTCAAATCTTTTATATCCTGTTTCAACTTCCAATGTTTCAATGAAATAAGCTTCTGTTCAAAAGATGTAACCTTATCAAGCACTTCATTAAATTTAACGTACTGTAAGGAAATCAGTGAGTGTTCTGTAATTTTTTGTTGTAAGAAAGAAACATCTATAAGAAGATAACTTTCAATACCAGAAAAGGACTCCTTCATTAATTTCATGTAATCAAGCGCCAACTTTGTGTTAAACTCTTGCCATTTTTTTTCAAAAGTAAAGGATATTTCATACCATAAGTTGTGTATGTGAGCCAGTACTGTTGATGCTCTATGAGAAGCAGCACCTAATGTGTGCGCTGTTTACATGGATGCAGTCACTTAAAAGAAAACCAAAATATGGAATTTATTAATGAGGAAGCAATGGGGCATGAAAAAAATTGGCACTGAGATCAACCATGCAGAAGAGAAATATATTTGACAGGACAACTAGATAAGTAAATAAATAATATTAGTCTAATTTCAACTACTTTAATATATATATATGTGTGTGTGTGTGTGTGTGTGTGTGTGTGTGTGTGTGTGTGTGTGTGTGTGTGTGTCAGATGATCGACTTTTCAGAAACTCGAAATTCATACAGCCGCGACCATATGATCGAGTTTCTGAAAAATCGAACATCAAAAAAAAAAGACAAAAAAAACACTGAAATCTAAATTCCAAGCATATAAATCTACAGACAAGATTTTAAATGTAGAATTCTATACAAATAAAATCTTAGCAATATTTTACAGAAGAAATTCTAATCAAAGAATTATGAATACAGATGTCTACAAACAGATTTCAATAGATCAAATTATAAATGCAGAATTCAACAGACAGAATTAAATAATATCTAGACTTAAAATGCTAAACCATAATTAGTAGATGAAACTCAACAGACAGGATTCTACAGGTATAATTCTAAACACAGAACTTTTCGGATGTGATTAAGCAAATACAATTACAAGCAAAGGATTATGCATATGGAATTCTAAACAGTGAATTCAACTAATTGTTTGTGTCTTTCGGCTTTTCCCAGTTAGGGGCCGCCACAGCGGAACTCCGGTCCGCTAATGATGGCAGTAGATTTTTACGTGCTGGCTTGCCGGGCCTAACGCACAACCTTCAATGAAGGAACTCCCATTCACGCATGTCGACACACAGAAGACGGTCTAACTGAGAATCGAATGGGCAACGTCTAACTGTGAGGCGACAAAGCTACATTCTAAATACAAATTCTACAGACAGAGGCTGTGATTCAGAAAACATTGAGGTGAGTAAATTAGTGTGACAAGTTGTCACATGTAGAATGAGTACAATTCAGAGACAGGTGCTACAAGCAAAGAATGCAGAGCAGTAGGGTAAGTGTGGTATATGCTAATAACCATATAATGACACGGTAATAAGAACGTTATTAAAATGAGCAGAGTGATGTATAGAAGTGAGGCAAAACCATATGTTAGAGCAATTTGCAAACAAAGAAATGCCTGTTCTTAGAGCTGCACATGATGTATAAATAAATTCTGATGAAAGTTTGTGTTCATGTGAAGTGAATTGTTAAATAATGTTAGGATTTGCCACTGCACTAGTAAACGTGTATCTACAAGAAGCTTTCATTGCTACTACTTTCCACGATGTTGTGCTTCGCCATCCCTGGAGGCACTGTGTCATCTGGACATACATAACATTTCAGACACTCCACAACACTAAATGTGGGCCACTAATGTGTTCATAGGGAGACCATGCAAAAAACTGTAGACATGTGTCAACCTTACCTACAATCCAGTGGCAGGCATGGAGTACCTATCCCAGAGGATACCAAGGTATGTGTGGCTTTACATTTACTAGCTACAGGGGCCTTTTGATGACCTACGTGGACAATGTAGGGGAATTTCAGGAATCTGCCTTGAGAATACTCCATCAACTTTCTAGATGCCATCATGTGAGTGAGCATATGTGGTTCCCATGTACCACAGAAGAGACAAGGAACACCATGTTGGATGTCTAGAATATAGCCCATTTCCCTAAGGTACTGGGAGCCAAAGACTGTACCCACAATGAAACAAAAGCCTCTCCTGATGAACTAGTAGGGAGACACATGAATCACAAAGGGTATCACTCCATACACTGAAAGGTGGCCTGTAATGCACATAATATCATCTACATTGTATCTGCAGGCTACCCAAGCAGTTATCATGACTCCAACAAATGGCACACATGACCTGTACCTACATTTTGTGAGGGAGTGAATGCCCCAGGCTATCTTATTGGCAATGCTAGATATGCCCTGGAGCCTCACCAATGACATATGTTAGAAATCCACAAAATGAAATAGACCAGGGGTACAATTATGCCCAATCATAAACAAGGAACATTACTGAGCATGTGTTTGGGCTACTGAAGGCATGTTTACACTGCCTGGATTCCTCAGGTGAGGCCCTACAATATGACTGACATGTGCAAAAGTATTTTCAGTTACACAGTATCATACTTAGGGTCAGTTACAGCAGGCTGGGCAATTGCAGGAGCAGTAATCCCCAGAAAATCTGGAAGTGGAGGCTGAGTCAGATGAGGAATTTATGGAGGACCAGAAGCAGAGGATGATCATGCCAGACAGAGGCGGACACAGTATGCCATGGCACTGGGAAAGAGGCAGCAGCTTACACATAGCTTCAAAATACAGTATACCAAAGTAAAGCAGATACACTACAGTGAAACTAATGCATGTAAAACCAACACCAGGCTTTGCTTTAACATATAACATAGGCTGGTCACACTGTTCATCAGACACAGGGAACCTTAGTAGAGTTGTTAATGGGTAGGTCATAGTTATTATTTGCACAGGTGGGGGACGAAGCACATGTGTCAGTCTTTCACAGGGAAATGTGTGATTGTTGAGGCAGTTAATGGAAACATTGCTGTTGGGTGTATGGGCTTTCAGTGAGGGGCTTAACATAAAGGGCTTTGTGAAGTACTTCTATCAATGAAAGAGTGTATGCGTGTGTGATGTACTGTGGCCTGGAGTGGTTTGTGTGGTTGCTGGGGCACAGCCTCAGCTGTACTTGTAGCACTGTTGCTCAATGTACTGTACAGATCCAGGGGTGGTAGAGGTTTGAGTATCCCCTGCATGCACCCACTAATAAGAGTTGGCTCTACCAGAGTTATACTGGTTGTACTATGACCCTGGCTAGATGCTGGTATGCTGTGTAACCATAAGCAACTTCAGCTCTAAGATGTGCTGATACTGTGACAGCCACAAGCAATGGGATGTCCTCTCCTGGGCGTAGACATCTCCACAATACATTTAGCAATGGAAGTGCTAGCACTCTAGGAGAATGATATAGGTTGTCCATGTCTACAATGGGTACCATCTAGGGAGATAATGTTGGAGGAGATTTGTGTTTAGAATGGTGGCTATCTACATCCCCCCAAATAACTAGAGATAGAGAAGTGAGAGGTATTTTAGCAGACATCTTAAGATTCTCAGATGGGATGTTAATAACTATCAAGGTTTGGAATCAGATACACAAAGCAGAAGACATATTAAACACCCCCAGAGGCAACATAAGCTTAGAAAGGTAGAAAAGTATACAAAGGAGTTATTATATCACCTACACCATGTAGACATTTGGACAGATCCTACTAGGAAAAAAGAAAAGCGAGGATTTACATTATTTTTCAAACAGGATCAATATCAGGCTTCATGAGTTCATAGATGATTACTAGTCTAATGATCCTAGGGGACCTTTTTAAGCATAGCCATGCTTTCCAAATGTTTCTGACAAGTTCTGATAACCTAGGGTTATTTTAAGGGGTATAAGTAGTCTTAGGCGTGGGTGGTCAGGCATTTGCATGCTGCCTCTATCTGCTAGAGACATAGTTGCCAGACCAGGGGTAAATTTCTGATTCCCATCTACTGATCCAAGTTACACTTAAATTGGATTAAGGAAGAACTCTGCTTCACATGGATGGGAAGCCTGTCTCTCCAACATGTCCTATTTAGTTGCAGACAAGGTTTAGGTCACTATATTGGGTAACTGTGATGCTATTTGTTTTGCAGATACAACAGGTCCATCAGAGTGGGCTCAGAGGATGCTTTGCGGGTCAGGAATAGATAGCCTGTCAGCAGTCTGTAGGACACTGAGTACATCGATAGGGCTTTGAGATGGCCTGTGTAGGGCATGTTGTTTACATCCTGTATACTTTTTTGTGGTACCTTTGTGGATGCTCCAGTTTTTGCATATGCTTGGTCAAGTACATATCAAAAGGGGTATTGTACTTAGTGATTGGACTGATAAGGGCTGAGTACAACAGAACAATGACACCTTTGGACCTAGATGTCATATCTTTGCTTATAAGATGCACTGAATAGAATTTCTTTACTACCATAGTCACATGATGGTCAAAGGCCAGGTTACTGCTTACATGTGTTCTCCCTGACCACTGTGTCTACTTTTAGGGGTGTACTATCAATAAGGTAGATTTCATGGGTAGGCATATTCCCAAAAGATACTATTATGCATTTCTTAGCACTGAGGTTTAGAGTGGATCTGCCACAAGTAATTTGTTTGTGTCAGCCTTTCTTGGTGGGTATTTGTGTCTTTGGGGGATTCTATGACTGCATCTAGTTTGCAATCATCTGCAAACTTAGTCAGTGGCTCTTGATGTTGACCTTGACTTCAGAGAAGTAGATGTCAAAAAGGAGTTGGTCCCAGCATTTAGTCTTGAGGGACTCTGGTAGTGTTTGGGCTGCTGAAGTCAGATTCCCCTTGTCCTAACATCTGGGGTCCTATCTGTGAGCCAGCTGGCTATCCAGCAGGTGACACAGAGGTTTACACCTAATTTTGTGATTTTGTCTACAATGCCTGAGTGGGGTATTCCACTGAATGATTTGCCCAGGTCAATATAGGCAGTATACACTATTCTGCCCTTGTTCATTGCTTTCGTGACCTTCTTGAAGAAGTCCACTAGACTGAATAGGTATGACCTGCCCTTGATGAAACTAAATTGGGTTGTAGCTAGTGTCTGAAATTTTCCAGTGCCACTGTTTTTCATTTCCATGATAATTCTTTCCATGGCTTTGCATATGAGACTAGTTAGATTTATGGGCCTGTAGTTACCCAGGTCCATAGATGACCTGCCTTTGTGCAGAGGAATGACAGCTCAGTCCTCCATTTGCATGGCATAAACCCTGTCAGGAAGCTACAGTTAAATAGTAACTCTAGTTGTCCTGATAGGGCATGTTTCATGCTATTAAGTAGGCATCCTGGGATATTATCGGGGTCCATCAATGCAGTGTTCATGGCCATGGAGAGTATATTGAGGACTTGTTCCCTAGTGATAGTTGGGGGAGTTATAGTTGAGAGTATTACCTGAGGGATGTCTATGGGAAAGAGGAGGGTTAAAACTGGAGCTGAATTTGTCGACCAGTAAATTCATCTTCTGGTTTACTATAGGTGTGGCCTTTGAGGTTGTGGACATAGCTGAAGAACGCCTTGTGATTATCCTTGGACTGAGAGGGTATTGTTATCTCAAATTTGACTTTGGTTGGCTTGGTTATCTCCCTGAGTTGCTTGTTTAGACTGATGAGGGAATTTTTTTACCTTGCTGGGCCTTTCACTTCATAATTTTTGTCATGATTTTCTTCCTTTTGTTATACAACCTATTGATGTTGGGATTCACCAGGGTGGCTTTTTTTTAAGTTTGTCCTGTGCTTATTCTGGCATGTACTGGTGCATATATAGAGCCATTAATATGACTGTATATGGTTTCTTTGAACAATTCCACATAGACAGAGATATTCTCAAGGTTTGGTGGGGGGGGGGGGCTTGACATTTTATCAGTGTCACTTAATACTAGGAAGTTTGCCTTAGAATAATTCTTAAACATTCCAGGGTTAACTGGGATCCAGGGTTTTATTTTTATTTCAAAGGAGACAGCTTTATGGTCCACCCTGACCAGTGAGAACATTACAGTGGGGATACAATATTCTCCTATGTTTATATGGACCACGTCAAGAATGTTAGCTTCCTTAGTGGGAGTATAGACTAGCTGGTCCAGGGTGTTTGTGATTACAAAATCCAGGAATCTCTGGGCCTGCATGTTTGGGGTTGTTTATGATTCCTAGTTTCTAGTGGGATAGTTAACGTTGCCAATGAATATGGTGTTGGGTTGAATGGAGAATGTCTCCAGTACATATAAGTACACTTTATGGGTTTCCTAAGTCATAAAGGAGAACCTAAAGCTTGCGAGATTATGGTATGGGATTTTGTCTAATGTGATTTGGACTTGGAGAAGCTCAAGAGTATCATACTGCTTGACCAGCATTTAGGTATGTTTGTTTTTGATGTAAATCGAGACACCTCCACCTTCTGTCCCTTCCTATTTAGTAGCTGGTCTCGTATATACAGAGGCTACATTTTTCAAGAGTATGCTGGCCTGATACAAAGGCAGAGGTGGTCCAACTGCATACTCAGACTATGTGTTCCTAAGGGTAGTGTTAAGAGGAAGGTAACAGAACTAAGCATTGGAGATTCCCAACATATAAAATGGAATATGGTGGTTATAAGGATTGGGCAAAAGCAGTGATACAATACAAATTGGGTTTATTAAAGGAGATCATGGAGGAAGGATAGGAGGAATGCAAACATGAGATAACATCAAAGAGGAGGGAAAACAGACTATATAAAAAGGGAGTGCGTACAAACACAGTTTTACTATAGGATTATTAAGGAGTTAGAATTAAAAGAAAAAAATTATTTAAGGAGGAAATTAAGCAATTATAAGAAATTAGACAAAAACTACAAGCTCTAGAATACAGAAACATTTTAATGCTGTGAGGGGTTATTCAGGTCTGTAGTAGACTAACTTATGTAAAATCCTTAGGGTGCCTTCATTAAGGCAGAGATATCAAGATCATGAAAGACCAATCTATACATTAGTGGAAGTTGAGATAGGAAAGCAAGATGCAAACAGCAGAAATATCAGAAATATTAAGGGAAATACTATGCAGAACTACATCAAATGGACAAACAGCAGGACAACAGAATAAGGCAAATGCAACACTTTTTTGGACAATTAAACTTAGAAGGATTAACATAGGATTACTCAGAGGGACACATTTGAAATATAGAGCAGGAAACTAAAAAAAAAAATTAAAGGGACACCGTCCGGAAAAAAATCAAATGGTACAGATGACATTCCCTCAAAGTATGGAACCTAATGAGAAACAAAATGTTTAAGATGTGGGCCAAACTGTTTAATATAATACTGCAAATGATGGAGTTTACCTGTCATAAAAAAAAGAATATATAAAGAAGCCAAAGACCCCCTATAGGAGGCTTCCTATCACCCTGTATCAATATTAAATCATGACTATAAATTATATCCTTAACAGTGAGGAGGTTGAGTAAATTAACCTCAAAGTTAATCTGCTTAGATCAAACTGAATTTAGAGAAGGTAGGTAGGTAACTGCTATGAACTCTAATAATAATTCTTGAAGCCAAAAAAAGGATAAATGACCAGTAGTATTGGTATGCCTACATACAGAAAAGTCATTTAACCAAGTCAAGTTGGTGTGTCTTTGGCCCTGGAAATAATGAATTTCCCAAAGAATTTTCTGTCCCCTACTGGATATGATATGCAAAGATTCTTGTGCTGAATTAAAGGTAAGGGCAGGTTTATCAGGAAAATTCAGTATTAATATGGCGACCAACTGTGGTGGTGGTGCTGCGGTAGCGTTGTCGCCTCACAGTAAGACCTTGTCCTGTTCGATTCTCAGCTACAGTGTCTTCTGTGTGGAGACATGTGTGAATGTGCGCACCTTCGTTGAAGGTTGTGCATCAGAGCTGGCAACTTGGCATGCAAAAATCTACTGCCAATCATTAGCGGACCAGAGTTCTGCTGTGGCGACCCCTAACCGGGAAAAGCTTAAAGACACAACAACAACGGCGACCGTGCAGGGATGCCCCATGTCCGCCCTTTTGTTTCCACTATATCTAGAGCTACTGGCAATAATGATCAGAAAATCAGAAATTCGGGAAAACACAAGGGGGGCATTAAACTTAAAGCTCTTGATGTTTGCAGAAAGTATTTATAACATTACCCCACCTGAAAAGATTATGGGAAATACTTGGAGTATTTCATGCAATGTAAGGGTATAGAGTTAACATACATAAAACCCAGACTCTAGATGTAAACCTTGGTGATGTAGAGGAATTAAAGTGATAATATCCTAGAATTTGGGAGCACAAAGGAATACGATATTTGGGAATATAGTTGACTAGAGATCTTGAAGAATCTAGGTCAGTCTTACATGAGAATAATTCAAAAGGTTCAGATTAAGCTATAAAAATGGAAAATTTTAAAACTTAACCTAGATCTGTAATCTCAAGTGTTACAGTGGCATGTACTATCAGGGCTGACCTTAGGTAAACTGGCACCCTAGGTGAAAAGGCTGTATGGTGTCTTCTCTCAACTGCCCAATATGTCTTGGCCTACACCATGCAGATTACTTTTTTCATTACTTTTTTTCACAATCTGTCTTACTATTCAGTTTTTCCTGCAGTTGTTCATTCATTCAACATCTAAGCAGGACTGTACTTTTGGCACTTGTGAAGGAAACTGTGACACTGCCAACCCAGCTATCTGGAATTTTGTAAATAATCATCTGCCGTTTGTGAATATCAACATGATACATGATCCATATGCTTGTCTTACAAATGTAAGAGAACTATATGTTATGTGTATATTAAACTACTGGTGTAGAAGTGTGTGTTGAACAGGGTTTGTACAGTACTGAGCTTCAAGGATGTGTCCACACTGTACCCTACTGGAAATGAACAGAAATGTATATAAACTATATACCTTTGCAAATATATGTTTTAATAGTAGAAGCTGGAACATACAGAGTTAACTTACAAAACTTCAAGAAAATAAGTTGAAATTAAAGTGTTTTACAATTGTCTTATCTCTCAGTTTCAGTGAAGCAGACACAATGTCTAGAGCTAGAGGTTTTTCTATTGTGTTGGAGAGAAGTAATTACTAAGTCTAAAATGTAAAAGTGTTTAATTGTTTTATGACTTCCAGTTCTCGGCAAACATCTGAAAGATATGTATTTTTAACACAGAGATGTTAGTTTCTGTTATCCTGGGAAATTAAGGCAGGTGACAAAGGGTGATGTTATCCAAACTGACACAGCAGTAATGTTTCATATTAATTTAAGAACATTCTCAGAGAGAGACTTTGGATTTTGTCTTGGACCTAGCAAGAAAATCCACTCATCAGCTGCACTTACCTTGCCATTAGTAAGTAACCAGGATACAGTAATTTCTTTTAGATATATAGTAGGAATATAGTAAAAATTAGTTTAGATATTTTCTGTATTTGTTTGAGACTATCCTACAATGTTGTTTTAAAATATTCCCTGTGATTCTGAACTCTGAAGTAACTGTGTTTGTTTTCTGAGTATTGTCTTGTTCTTTTATTATTTATTATTAAATATATTTAAACCTATCTTTGTGGCTGGTATTTGTGAGACATAATTAAGCTCTTAGAGTACTTGCATATGTATTTGGTGACACTGTACAGGCCACTCCTAAATAGCCTTGCTCTTGGTCAGACTACCATTTGGATAATAGTAACATTACACAGTAGGATTGGGGAACCTTTGTAAGGGCCTTAAAGTAGCTGATAAAGGGTTCTGACAGCAATAATAACTACCTTATAGTCTGGACATAATGCAGCATAGCTAGTAAATCTGTGCCAGCTTTTCCCAGGTGTGTGTTTGTGTATAAATCAAATCTCAAAGTGTGTGTCTGTGTCAGCTACTTGGGCAGGGATATGAAGCACTGGTTGGACAGAGAGAATGTTGGGAGGACTTGGCTTGGAACCTTGGCTAAGGACTCAACCCTATAGGTGTGCCAGTGGGGAGTCTTATTGGGGATCTGGAGAAAGAAGGAGAAACCAGCCCCAGACTGACTGTGATCTCTATGTGCTCTTAAGGGAAATTGCACTTTACTGTGTGTGTACTTGTCATCCTCCCATTGTGTACATCCCTCACTGTTGTCAGTGGTGAGGACTGAGGCTCCTTGATTACTGGGCCAGTGCAGGGGCATCACATATTAATTGGTGGCATAGTGTTAGGATATCCACATCACATATTAATTGGTTGACAGTGGTGAGTTAGCCACATCACATATTAATTGGCTTGTAGTGGTGTGGATACTGAATTCCTGTAGCCTGTGTACAGTGGTCACTAAAGGTGTTTGTACTCTCAATCAACCATGCAATGAACATTCCGAGTTCATATCATAATTGTTTTATTTTATTTTTTTTTTTGTTAGCTTAGTCAGGGAGAGCAGGCAAGCATGTCATCAGAGGAGTATGGCAAGCTGACAAGGAGCCAGTTGGCTGAGATGTGCCAGGCTGAAGGACTGGTGCATGCCAACCTGACTAAAGCAGACATGATTGCAGCTTTAGTCACAGCTGCATCACATAATAGAACCAAGAGGACAGTCAGACTGACCTTGGAGATGTACAACTCTCAGAAAATGGATAGCTCAACCTTTCTAGAGAGGACTTAAAAATCCATCTGGAGTTAAAGAGACTTGAGCTGGTGGCCAAGCATTTGGAAACAGAGGCAACAGAGACACTGTGACATCTAGAGAAAATGAGAAACTGCAATGTTTGAAGGCTGAGGAAAATGAGAAACTGAGATTCCTGGAAGCTGAGGAGAAGGAGAGGCAGAGGCAACATGAAAAGGAGATGCTGACTCTTTGGCAGTGGCATGGAAGTAGTAGGGAAGGGAGTAACTGAACCCCAAAAGCAGCAAAAGTCATTAAATTTCTTCTACAATTTACAGTGGGGGATAATTTTGATAGTTTCATTCATATGTTTGAGAGGGTATGTAAATAGTATTAATGTTGACCAAGGGCTTTGGGTATACTTCCTGACCCCCTACTCCATGGTAAAGCTGTAACTGTAATTTCTAAACTATCTGATACTGATTGTTTAAATTATAATGTTGCAAAGAACTGTCTTTTAGAATGTTTTAAGTTAACACCTGAAGCTTATAGGAAAAAGTTTTGTGAGCATAGATGCAAGGCAGATGAAAGTGTGTTAATATGTTGCTGAACTAAGCACTTATTTTCATAGGTGGGTGAGTGGATGTCAGGTCACCACTTTTGAAGGACTGGCAGACCTTTTGGTGAGGGAACAAGCCCTTAGCACTTTGCCTGTGGACATATGAATCTGTTTAGCTGATAGACAATGCACTACTACAGATGAGTTGGGAAAGAAGGGAGACCTATACCTTGCAAACAGGACATCACTGCACAGGAAAGGGACACCCAGTGCTGCTCATGGGTCTAAGGGAACCCATGGTGGGAAACCCAGACTGCTCCAACAGAGTCCGACCAGTAGCAGGGGAAAACACTAGTCCAGGTACACATCAAGGACCAAGGGTTAAATGTTTTAAATGCAACCAGTGGGGCCATGTAGCATATAGATGTCCACTGAGGCAAGATGGAGAACAAAAGGTGGAGAGCCAGTAAGTGGGAATGACAAAATTCAAGCAGTAAGTTGTCTCAAGACAAGAAGGGTACCAAACGTCCACAAGAGCTTATAACCTATCTTAGTGAATGGGAAAGAGGCCATGGCTAAGAGAGACATAGCCTCTAACCTAACCATTGTGAAGACTGCAATGGTTACAGAGGAACACTACTTGCTTGGGCAGTCTACTCCAGTCAGAGCTTTAGGAGGGGCCCCATTCCAAACACCTTTGGCTAGGCTTCACCTTGACTGGAAGAGTGAAAAAGGAAGCAAGCAAGTAGGTGTGTTTGAGGATATCCCTCTAGATGTCCTGATAGAGAATGATTTTGATAATACAGTACTGTGTGTGCATGCAATCGCATGCAGTCAGGCATGGAGACAAGCATGTGGATCTGGTAGCCTGGGGGAGACCCAGACAGACCACACACTTGCAGCCAAGACTGGTGAGGTGGTTACTTCAGGGAGGGAGCTACCCTGTAGCAGTGAGACTGAAGGTGAGCCATAGCTGCTTGTGGGTACTGATGTTCCCTTGGACAGGGTGACTGCAAGGGCAGAGGTGAGTAGTAGTACCCAGGCTGAGAGTGAGGCACCACTGACAGAGGATACCAGACTTCCTGTGGAAGGGGAGCTGGGAAGGGTTACAACGAGGGAGTTGAGACAGGCTCAGCTCTCAGACCCTACATTACAAGGCCTGAGGGAGGTAGCTAGTGATGCACCTAATTCTCAAGGGATGGAGGAATCTTTATACTGGGACAAAGGGTTACTGTATAGAGAGTGGACCCCTGAGGGAGGGCTAGAGGGTGAGAGAATACAGCAGTTGGCAGTGCCCAGACCCTACACTCTGGCACTTCTAACCATAGCCATGGTATTCCCTTTGCAGGCCATATGGGCATAAAATGTACAAAGAGATGTATTATGCAGAACTTTTTGTTGGCCTGGGATTTCCAAGATGTAACAGGGTACTGGAGGACCTGTGAGCAGTGCCAAAAGGTAGGCAAGGCAAGGGACAAGGTGAAAGCTCCTTTGATGCCTTTGCCTGTGATTGAGGAGCCATTTCAAAGGGTAACTATCGATATTGTGGGGCCTCTGAGTACCCCAAGTTCCAGAGGGAAAACGTATATCCTAGTGGTAGTAGATTGTGCTACCAGGTATCATGAGGCAGTGGCTCTGTCCTCCACTGAGGCAGAAAAGGTGGCAAATGCTTTGGTAGACATTTTCAGCAGGGTAGGTTTCCCAAAAGAAATACTGACTGACAGAGTTGCTAATTTCATGTCAGACCTGATGGCGTGTCTGTGGAAGTACTGTGGGGTGAAACACCTAAATTTATTATTTATTTAACATTTGTTTACCAGGAAAGTCTGACTTGGAACGAAGCCAAGTTTCAATGGAAGCCTGGGGAGAAATGTTCCAGATGGATGTCTTTGTGACGTGAGGAAACTGGAGCACCTGGAGGAAACCCACACGAATGAAGGGAGGACATGCAGACTCCACACAGAAGCCACCCCAGCAGAGAATTGAACCAGAGATCCTCTTGCTGTGAGGCAACAACACTACTGCTGCACCGCCTACCATCCCCAGACTAATGGTCTTGTTGAGAGGTTAAACTCTACACTGAAGTCCATGCTACATGCATTTGTAGACCAGTAAGAGGGACTGGGACAAATATTTGCCCCATCTGTTGTTTGCTTACAGAGAGGTGCCCCAGGAATGGGCATAGGGTGAGTGGACCTCTAGATTTGATTCGAGATGAGTGGGAGGGTGAGTGAGACTCTCACAAGGAGGCTGTTGTGGCATATGTCCTAAACCTCAGGACAAGGCTCAGGGAACTCATGGGCTTGGCCCATGAGAACCTTGCAGAAGCCCAACAACAGAAAAAAGGTCTGATATGACAGGAATGCTCAAGCTAGGGAGTATGCTGTAGGGCAGCAGGTAATGGTTCTCATTCCTGTCAGACATAACAAGCTGCAGGCAACTTGGGGGGACCCTGCAAGTTGGTAAGGAAGGTCAGTGATGTTAACTACATGGTAGAACTGCTAGGCAGGAGGCAGGGGCACAAATTGTACCATGTTAACATGATGAACCCTTACCATGATAGGAAGGCCCTTGTGCTAAGTATTTGCAGTGGATGGCAAGAGGAGTCTGAGGGGGATCTGGTGACTGACCTCATCAATGAGGCTCAGACTGACACCTCAATGGAAGGGGTAGCAATGTCCCAGCAGCTATCCCCTACCCAGCTTCGAGAAATCCAAGCAGTGTTACAGGAGTTTGAAGACATGTTCACTGGGAAACCAGGGTGCACCCACCTACTGCAGCACCATGTGGATACAGGACCCCAAAGGCCTATTAAGCAGGCCCCTTATAGGGTACCTGAGAGAGTCCACCAGACTTTGAGGAAGGAAATACAGCAAATGTTGGAACTAGGGGTAATTCAGGAGTCTAGCAGTCCCTGGGCCTCCCCAGTGGTACGGGTACCAAAGAAGGATGGCAGCACCAAGTTGTATGCGAACTACAGGAAATTAAATAGTCACATAGAGTCAGATGCTTACCCCATGCCTAGGACAGACAAAGCCCTAGAGCAGCTGGGTGGGGCTACGTATCTTACCACTATTGATCTTACTAAGGGTTACTGGCAGGTGCCCTTGACTCCCAGTGCTAGAGAGAGGTCAACCTTTGTGACTCCTTTTGGCCTGTATGAGTTCACAAAGATGTCCTTTGGGATGAAAAATGCCCCAGCCACTTTCTAGAGGCTGGTAGATCATATCCTAGCAGGAGCAGGAGATTTTGCCCTTGCTTATCTAGATGATATGGCCATCTATAGCCATTCCTGGCAAGAGCACCTTCAGCATGTCAGGGAGGTGCTGGGAAGACTACAGAGGGCAGGGTTGATCATTAAGCCCAGCAGATGTCAGGTGAGTATGGCAGAGGTCTCCTACCTGGGATATACAGTGGGGGAGTAGTAAGATCAGGCCAGAAACTGCCAAAGTGGAAGCTATTCAGGCATAGCCTACCCCGTTACCAAAAAGCAGCTGAGGGCATTCTTAGGGACAGCAGGGGGCAACAGAAAGTTTATCCCCAATTATAATACCATAGCTGCTCACCTCACAGACCTGACAAAGAAAAACAGGTCAGATAAGGTAATGTGGACCCCAGCATGTGAGCAGGCATTCCAGAAGCTTAAAGGAAATTTGGGAGGACCCCCTGTGTTAGCTAGTCCAGATTACAGCAAATAATTTTGTTGTGCAGGTGGATGCTTCAAACCATGGGGTGGGGGCTGTAATTAGCCAGGTTTCCTCAGAGGGAGAAGAGCACCCAGTGGTATATCTTAGTCATAGGTTCCAACCCAGGGAGAAATGCTATACAGCTGTAGAAAAGGAATGCCTAGCCATAGTATGGGCACTGCAGAAACTTCAGCCTTATCTGTACGGAAGGAAAGTCACTGTACTTACAGACCACAATCCCTTAACATGGCTACATTGAGCCAGCCAGCAAAATGCCAAGTTACTAAGGTGGAGCCTTGGGTTGCAAGCATATGATATGACAGTGCAGTACCACAGTGGGGTTAGCAATGCCAATGCAGATGGGTCCTCAAGACAGGGAATGGGGTAAGGTATTCTCAGACAGGCTCAACCCTCTCAAGCAACATTTCTCAAGGGTCACTTGAAAAACTAGCTTGAGGTTTCAGGGGGGGGGGGATTGTGACACTGCCAGCCCAGCTATCTGTAATTTTGTAAATAATCATATGTAATTTGTGAATATCAACATGATTCATATGCTAGTCTTACAAATGTAAGAGAACTATATGTTATGTGTATATTAAACTATTGGTGTAGACGTGTGTGTTGAACAGGGTTTGTACAGTACTGAGCTTCAAGGATGTGTCCACACTGTACCCTACTGGAAAACAGAAATGTATATAAACTATATACCTGTGAAAATGTATGTTTTAATAATAGAAGCTGTAATATACAGGGTTAACTTACAAACCTTCAAGAAAATAAGTTGAAACTAAAGTGTTTTACGATTGTGTTATCTCTCAGTTTCAGTGAAGCAGACACAATGTCTAGAGCTAGAGGTTTTTCTATTGTCTTGGAGAGAAGTAATTACTAGGTCTAAAATGTAAAACTGTTTAATTGTTTTACAACTTCCAGTTCTCAGCAGACATCTGAGAAATGTGTATTTTTAACACAGAGATGTTAGTTTCTGTTAGCCTGGGAAATGAAGGCAGATGGCAAAGAGTGATGTCATCTGAGCTGACCTAGCAGTAATGTTTGATATTAACTTAAGAACTCTCACAGAGAGAGACTTTGCATTTTGTATTTTGTCTTGGACCTAACAAGAACATCCACTCATCATATGCACTTGCCTTGCTAATAGTAAGTAACCAGGGTACAGTAATTTCTTTTAGATATAGATAGGAATATAGCAAAGATTAATTTAGATCTAATCTTCCATGGTGGTGCAGCGGTAGCATTGTCACCTCACAGCAAGAGGTTCTCCCATTCGATTCTCGGCTGGAGCGCCTTCTGTGTGGAGTCTGCATGTCCTCCCCGCAGTCAAGTGGCATTCGAAAGACATGCGTAGAATGGGCGTGCCTTAGTTGAAGGTTGGGCATCGAGCTGGCACCTCTGCACCATAAAAATCTACTGCCAATCATTAGCAGACTGGAATTCCGCTGTGGCGACCCCTAACTGGGAGAAGCCGAAAGAAGAAGATAGTAAAGATTAGTTTAGATGTTTTCTGTATTTGTTTGAGACTGTCCTGCAATGTTGTTTTAAAATATTTCTTATGAGTTTGAATTGTGAAGTAACTGTGTTTGTTTTCTGAGTATTGTCTTGTTCTTTTATTATTTATTATTAAATATATTTAAACCTATCTTTGTGGCTGATATTTGTGAGACATATTTAAGCTCTAAGAGTACTTGCATATGTATTTGGTGACACTGTACAGGTCACTCCTAAATAGCCTTGCTCTTAGTCAGACTACCATTTGGATAATAATAACATTACACAGTAGGATTGGGGACCCTTTGTAAGGTTCTTAAAGTAGCTGATAAGGGGTTCTGGTGGCAGTGATAACTACCTTATAGTCTGGGCATAAGGGGGCATAGCTAGTAAACCTGTGCCAGCCTTTCCCAGGTGTGTGTTTGTGTATAAATAAAATCTCAAAGTGTGTGTGTGTGTGTGTGTGTGTGTGTGTGTGTGTGTGTGTGTGTGTGTGTGTGTGAGAGAGAGAGAGAGAGAGAGACACTTGGGCAGGGACACAAAGCTCTGGTTGGACAGAGAGATTGTCAGCAGGACTTGGCTTGGAACCCTGGCTAAGGACTCAGCTCTATAGCTGTGCCAGTGGGGAGTCTTATTGGTGATCTGGAGAAAGAGGGAGACACCAGCCCCAGTCTGATTGTGACTTCTGTGTGCTCTTAAGGGAAATTGTACTTTACTGTGTGTGTACTTGTCATCCTCCCATTGTGTATATCCCTCACTGTTGCCAGTGGTGAGGACTGAGGCTCCTTGATTATTGGGCCAGTGCAGGGGCATCACAGAAACATCTGCATGAAGCCATGGGTCTGGCTGCTGCAAGGCCCCCATATGCTATGGGAGGTCAAGATAATCTGAGGTGCATTTTAGAATTTTTTAAATAACCTTTTCATCCAATGATTGCCTAAACAAAGATCATGATAAAGATAGAAATTTGGCCTTACTTTTCAACTTTGCTTTTTCTGACAATGTTTCAGCATACCCTAACTGACCCTGATGGCAGTATAATAACTGAGTGGCTTAAGCTAGGGGTCTGGGGGCTGCTATGCCCCCAAAAGCCAGTGGATTTCAAGATGCTCTGAGTTGCATTTTTAGAGTGTTGTATCCAACATTTTCACCCAATAATTGGGTCTATATTAGATGCATGACCACTTAAATGTTCGATTCTCTAAAGGTTGACCTTTAGAGATCGAACAGTTAAGCGATCGACTTTTTACAAAAATTTAAAAAAAAATGCACAAGTCAAAAAAAAAACTAAAGGGTTTAAGCAGGGGGACAAGCCCCCCTGCACCCTCCACACCCCCTACTTTAATATACAAACCCCAAGATCACGCTACAGTGTAGGGAATAGAAATTTCCCATTTCCACACTGTAGTTCACTGAAGTGCAGTCTCAGAGTTGGTATATTTAAGTAGCGGGAGTGTGGGGGTGCAGGGGGGCTTGCCCCCCTGCTTAAACCCTTTCTTCATACTTGTTTATTTTATTTACTTTTTTACAATTTCGAATGCTTAAGTGTTCTTTCTGTAAAGGTCGACCTTTACAGATTCGAACATTTAAGCGTTCGTTCTAGTAATATAGACCCCAATAATTACCCGAACAAAAACATGATCAAAGAAAGAAATGTAGTCAAGTTTGTTATTTTTTCTGTACCCTTTCACCACATCAACTGCAGTGAAGTAAGCCGTTGAATTTCAAGATGCTCTGAGATGCATTTTTATAGGTTTTTAAACAACTTTTTCATCCAACAATGGCCTTAACGAAAGCCATGATTAAGAAAAGAAATTCAGTCATACTCTTAAATGTTGCTTTTTCCTAATCCTTTCACCATGTACTAACTGACCAAGACTACACCGTAATAACTAAATTAAGCTGGGAAGCTGCTAAGCACACAGAAGTCATGGGGTTATAAATGGTCAAGGTGTACTTGAGAGATTTTTTCTAAACTTTTGCACCAGTGTTAGCCTGTACAAAAATTATGCACATGAAAAAGAAGTTCAAACTTACTTTTTTATTTCAAAGAAAAAATGAGCTGTATCCAAGTTTTAATGCTCAAAGCTGATCAAACACCAGTTTACTATAAAATGAGAAGACAAATGCTTGTGAGGATACATATATCATACCTGGGAATAAGTAGTCAGTTTCTGTGTATCTCCATCTGGTGTTAAATTGGGATTAAATTTAAGGCACAGATGCCCACAGTAATACATATTAAGATGCTGTTGTCATATTTATATACAGCATGCCTCCTCACCCTTACCCCTAAAAGACAGCCACTTTCTGTGTACTCTTACAATGGCAGATGGGGATAAAATTGAAACACAAAACAGAAGATAACATATTTGCTGTCAGACATAATTATTCTTCCCTAAAAGACAGGTTCATACCTAAGTACTAGGCTAGATAGCCTTGCGGGCCATTTTAAGCCTAGTGAGTTTCCATTTTTGTGCTCAGATTAACCTCATTTGGTTAGAGATTGGCTTTACCCATCCCATGGTCTATAATTATATATTTACCCTAATGGGAATAACTGGGATCATACCATAGATAAATTGAGAAGACCCATGCATGGGATAAAGCATTTAGGAGCTGCCTCTGTCTATTAGTAGTACAGGGGGCATTCCTGGGGTAAATGTTCTGTTTCCCATCCATAGATCCAAGTTGTGCTTGAATATGCATAGAGATGAACTTTGTTTTATATGGAGGGGGAGTCTGTTCCAGAGCAGCAGTATCTCTTTGAGATATACTTGTACCTCCAAACTGTTCTGTTGATGTAACAGAAGAAGTTAAGATCCCTACACCATGCAATGCCATTTGACTTGCTGATGTGCAGTAAATCCATCAGTATTATGTCCAAAGATGCCTTGTATGTCAGACAAAAGTCATCTCTAAGCAGTCTGTAGGAGACCGAGTATAGTGACAGGGCTTTGAGTTGGTCCAAGTAGGACATGTAGCTTAGGACTTGTATCCTTTTAGTAAGGTATCTCTGTGAGCATTCCAATTGTTGCATGTGTCTGGACAGATATGTCGCTCGTCTGGTCAGGATAAAACAGACAAACATCTGTGGGTTCAGTTCAAACAGCTTTATTATAACAAACATATCAGGATTGAGGCTTAGTAACTTAAACTTAAATAAACTTATAAATAGATTGACTACTGCAATCATACATGTTAACACTCTGGCTGTTCTCTCAAAATGGCACTGCTGCTTGTACATGCTCGCTATTTATATGCACGTGTCCTCACTATGAAATGTTTCTTAAAGTTACAACACACACTCTGTTCTACATTCTCCCTCTTTGAGAAATAAGTCATGCACAGTAATAATGACAGCAATCATTGACATGCAATTAAACAGAACTAATTACAAATGAAACAATCATGTCCAGGTTGCTGTGTATTTTACACTAGGTCTAGAAATACGACCCGATCGTGTGATATAAAAACTAGGACTGGGTTTAGCAACAAAGACTGTCTTTGATGAATGTTCAATTTCAGGGACATCTGGGGCATCAGCAGGAATGGGAATAGGTACTGAGACATGTTCTTCAACAGGAACATCATCTGGATTGCTCTGAGATCTAGAGTCTGTATCACAGGTACAATGCTGCAATATTGATTCAGACACCAAAAGAAGATGCCTGTGATTCCTTCTCTATTCTATACCCTCGGATTCCACTAAGTAAGATCTTGGCACAGCATGTATACCTCTCACTTGACCAAGTCAATCAAAACCTTTCGCTGTTTGCATCCTCACCATCTCTCCTTCTTTCAATGGACGAAGAAATCTGCTCATTTTATCATAGTTGGACTTCTGAAATTAACACTTTTTGAATAGTAGGACTTTGATTGCTCTGGTGTTCTTAGCATTAGGCACCAACAAACTGGAACTGATAGGCAAGGTTGTTCTGGTTTGCCTAGACAGAAGTCTCTGAGCAGGTGAGCCAAGTAAATTGTCATGGTGTATATTTCTAAGATTAAGAAAATTCAAGAAAACATTGGTATTGTCACTCTTTGACTTCTCTAGTAATTGCTTTGCACTTTGTACTGCACATTCAGCTAGGCCATTTGACTGTGGGTACTCAGGACTACTGATAACATGGATATAGTCCCACTCTTTTGCAAATTCCTGAAGTAGCTGACTGGTAAACTGGGCACCATTGTCAGAAATAACTTTGTTTGGACTACCATGGACTGAGAAATTACATTTCAGTTTAGTAATGACGGTATTGGATGTAAGGTTAAGTAGCAAATCAATCTCGAGACAGTTCGAATAAGAGTCTACCAACACTAAGTAATGTTTACTGTTCCACTCAAATATGTTAGTGGCTACTGTTGACCAAGGTAGCTCAGGAATCTGGTTTAGGTGAAGTGGCTCTTTTTGTATACTGAACAATATGAAAGTGCTTCATCAATATCTTTTGACAGTGAAGGCCAAAATACTAGTCCTCTCACCCTTCTTTAGGTAGATTCAGAACCTAGGTGGCCATGATGCAAAATCTAGATGCACTCATGTTGTAAGGAAGTGGGAATGACAACTTTAGGACCTTTGAAAATGATACCATCTTCCATCAACATCTCATCTCTGTAAGGAAAATATGGTTGCACTGGCTCACAAACAGAACCCAGAAAGTTAGAACTGGGGAGTCCACCTCTACAAAGAGGCCAGTAAAAAGTGGAGTCCTTCAGGGATCAGTCCTTGGACTATTCATTTTTGGCGGCTGCACTGGCTCACAGACAGAACCCAGGAAGTTAGAACTGGGGAGTCCACCTCTACAAAGAGGCCAGTAAATAGTGGAGTCCCTCAGGGATCAGTCATTGGACTACTCATTTTTGGCATTTACTTCTCAGAAGTCAAGGCCAATGTCAGTGGATTTTGGCTGACTAAATTTGCAGATGATTGCAAATTAGGAGCTGTCATTGAATCTCACACTGACACAAATGTTCTCCATGAGGGGCTGACACAGACAAACAACTGGTGTCAGAGCCATGGTCTAAAGCTAAATGCCAAGAAATGCATAATAGTATCTTTTGTGAAGTCATCCATCCCTGATAACTATCATATTGACAACACACCCCTTAGAGGTGAGCCAGTAGTCAGGTACTTAGGGACACACATAGATAGTAATCTAGCCTTTGATCATCACATGTCTGTAGTGGTGAGGAAATCATTCTATGTTGCACAACTTATAAACAAAGTTATGACATTTAAGTTCAAGGAAGTCATTGTTCCATTATAGTCGGCATTCATCAGACATATCATTGAGTACAATGCCCCCTTTGGTATATACCTAACCAGGCATATCCAACAAATGAAATGTCCACATAGGTTTCTCACTAAAAGAATACAGGGGGTAAGTAATATGTCCTATGCAGACCACCTCAAGCCCCTATCTCTGTATTCTGTCTCCTACAGGATTTTGAGGGGAGATCTATGCCTGGCATACAGGGCATTGTCAGACCCCACTCTGATGGACCTCCTGCATATCTACATAACAAACAGCACCAGAATTACCCATTCTAAAGACTTAAACCTTACCTATGATATAAATAGGACCTGCTGGAGAGATAGGTATGTATCCCAGAGACTCCATCTATGGAACAGGCTTCTCATCCATGTGAAGAAGAGTTCCTCCCTAACCCAATTCAAGTGCAACTTGGACAATTGGATGGGAAACCGGAAATTCGTCCCTGGTTTGGCACCAATGCCTCTAATGGACACAGGTAACCTGTAAATTGTTCATCTCCCTGGCCCACGCTTACACTTATCAAGGGTATCAGAACTTGTCAGAGATTTGAGATGCATGACTAGGCTTAAAAAGGCCCTTGTGGTTGTTAGCCTAGTAAACGCCCATGAACCTATATACACTTAAAAGTGGCAAATAGAATTCAAAACACAAAATTCTAAATATAGACAATTCTGAAATAGAAATCTGAGCACAGAATTCTAGAAAAAAACTTGCACAGATCAAATTCTGCTAACAGAATTCTACAAACCAAAGTGTAAATGCATAACTTTGCAGGTACAATTTTTTACACACAGAATTATGCAAATAAAATTCTAAATACAGAATTCTATCAAAATAAGTCTAAGGCCCTATTAAAATTTCAAGACTAGTATAAACCTTGGAAATAGTAAAATGTAGAACAGTGACTATCAAACACTGATGGTCTCCTTTAAACATTTGTTTGTTTGCTTTTTTTTTTTTTTTTTTTTTTTTGCAAGAGCAAGCCCACTGTAGCCCCCAATGTAGGAGCAACCCAACACCACCAAAATGCATATATACACGCGTACACATGTGTGTGTGTATGTGTATGTATAAACCAACTCCAAGACTGCCATACCTTGGAGAAAAGGAAATAGTCCCAAAAAAGTAATCTTGGACTTGGCAGATTTAAGTCAACCTTTTCACTCATTTAGTCTTGCTACTTCGGGAAATACCCAAACAAATCTCAGAATATCAAATTGTTACCAAACTCTAAATACAGAAATCTAGACTCAGAAACCTAAAGATACAATTCTACCCAGTATTAGGCAGAATTCTAAACAAAGACTTCTACAGATTTGATTTGAAACACTGAATTTTACAGATTTCTACAGATGAAATTCTAAAATAAAATTTTAAATATATAATTTCATACTGGAAATTATTTACATATTTGACTTCACAGTCAGAGTTTTTGATGCAATTCAAATGAAAGATTAATGCAGGTAGAATTTGCCACACAGAATTCTGTTATCAGAATTTTCAAAATGGAATTTAACTGATGAAATTCTAAGCATAGAATTCTGTGGGGAAATTATTACAGAAGAAGAGTAAAACATCTAAATAAAGAATTATTGTTTGTGTCTTTCGGCTTTTCCCGGTTAGGGGTCGCCACAGCGGAACTCCGGTCCGCTAATGATTGGCAGTATATTTTTACATGCTGGCTTACCGGGCCTAACGCACAACCTTCAACGAAGGAACGCCCATTTATGCATATCGCCACACAGAAGACGCTCTAACTGAGAATCGAACAGGCAACGTCTAACTGTGAGGCAACAACGCTACCGCAGCACCACCACTGCAGTATCTAAGTAAAGAATTATACAGATTCTAAATAGAGGTATACAGATATAAATCTAAATATAGAATTCTAAACAGATGATTCCACAGATATAATTATAAACATAGAGTTCTAGATTTGAAGTTCTAAACAGAGATTTCAATAGAGAGAATTCTAAACAAAGACTATTACAGACAAAATGCACTAGAAAGACATCTTCAATCAGAATTCTACAGATTGAATTATAAACACTGATGTCTATGCATAGAGATTTCTACAGCTAAACTCAACAGATGGAATGCTACAGCCAGAAGTCCATACACAGGATTTTACAGACACTTTCAACACAGAATTATGCACAATTCTAAAAAAAGAATTTATCAGAATTCGAAATACAGAATTCTGCAAACATAATTGTAAAAATGGAATCACACAGAGAACTGTAAACACATAATTCAACAAATACAATTTTACAGCTAGATTTCTATGGCTATAATTGTACTGGAAGAATTCTAAACATAGAATTATGTGGCTAGATTACCAATGACAGACGTCTACAGACATAATTCTACAGATAAAATTTAAAACACAGAATTCTAAAAACAGAATTCCAAACATAAGAATGTCTATAGATAGCATTACAAACAATGGCTTATAGAGAAATAATTCTAGAGCTGGAATTCTACTGGCAGATTTCTAAATACAGCATTCAACAGGTAGAATTTAAACAAATTCACCTGTATACAGAACTTGACATACAATTCAACAGACAGATGTCTACACAGAGTTCTAAATGCTGAATTTCATACATAAAACTCCAAACAGAACTCTCCAGGCAGAGTAACAGACACAGAATTCTACACAAGGAATTTCAATCATGCATTTTTATACAAGTATATTTAAATGGTTTACTATCATATAGTTGACAGTCAAAATAAATTCATACCTTAAATGTCGACTAAATACTTTGACTCAGAATGTTGAGAAGGTCAGAATGTTGCAAATACTTCCTGTTGTGAATGTGACCTTTCTCAACATCCATAGACTGCAATTCAACATTGCACATCACCGTAAATTATGATTTTGCAGGGGGGAAGCCCCCATGCACCCCCACACCCCCTGCAAATTATATATTCCAACTCCGAGATCACACTACAGTGGGGAAAAGGGTAAATTTCCAGATCCCACCGCACCATGATCTCTAGTTACAAGATCAACCTCATATGTGCGAATGCACTATGCATTCACTGAATCGGGACTCGCACAAATGAAGGTTCGACAACATGGGATTCAGCCAACCATAATTTGACATCCTGTCATCACCGAACCTTCACTTGAAATTGTGAAAGTAAACCTATTTAAACAGCTAATTCTCCAGAACATATTCTGCAGACAGAATTCAACTCACATAATGCCAAGCACAGACTTCTATACACAGAACACTAAGTACAGCATTCTACAGGTAGAATATATAGTACTCAGGTTTCCACAAATTAAATTCTAAACAGCATTCTACACAAAGAAGTATAAGCAAAGAGTTCTACACACAATTCTGCAGGTTAAAATTCTGTATTTACATTTTTACTTGTTTCAAATTATGTCTTTAGAATTATGCTTGGAATTCTGAGTTTGTTATTCTAGAATTTTATCTGTGTATTTTGTATTTAGAATTCCAAGCATAAAACTCTTTATTTGGTATTATATCAGTAGAATTCTACCTGAAAAATCCTTTGCTTAGAATTCTACCTGTAGAGTCTTATGTTTAGAACTCCATATTTGGAACTCTTGCAATATTTTTTTTTTTATTTAGATTTGTAACTTTAAATTTCTGCCTGTACAATCTGAAGTTAGAATTCCACATACAAAATGGTCTTTTTATTTTTTCTGTACAATTCCTTGTATAGAACTCCATGGGTAGAATTATTTCTGCACAGAGTTCTACCTACAAAATTTTGACTTATCCATTCTGAGGTAAAGTTATATCTGTAGAATTCCTTTTTTTCTCCTGCATTGCTTTGTTTCCTCTTCAATTATTCTTTCTTATCTAGCCTCTACATCATCATTTTTCACTACTAATTCTACTATGAAATGCTGACATCCTAAAAGTTAACATATGGAAAAAATTAAAATATGCCCGAAATCCAAAACAGCAAAAAACTCCCCACACCTTGAACTTGTATAAACCAACTCCATGATCTCATCAACTCAAATAGGGGAGAAATCTCCCAAAAACTGAATCATTGCTGGTGCAATTAGAACTTTCATGAGCGATGATTTCTTATGGGAAAAGTATTCAGCGTTTTGTTGTTCTTTTTTTCTGTGGGCTACTGACTCCAACAATTTCATCTCAAGAAGTGTAGAGAAGCCTTTACAACTACTTTATATTTGTAATATAGCTGCACTTGATCATAATTTTTCATTTATGTATTTTAATTTTCAGTGTAACCTTCATTTGTAACTGTCTGAATACGGTAAATGTTCTTGCATTATATATCTTATGACTTACTGAAGCTTTTCTGATGAGGCTTCCACTAAAAATGGGCACTGCTCAGTTGGACTATCCCAGTTAACAATAAATAAATACAATTCTATCTTGTGAAATCTATACATGTCTAGGTTTAGAATTTAAGCTGCAGAATACTGTGTTAAGAATTCTGCCTGTAGAATTTTGTTTAGAACTCTACCTACAGAAGTTTTTTTTTTAATAATTTTAGCTGTAGAATGATATGCTAAGAATTCCATATGTAGCATCTGCATTTCAATTTCCATATGTAAAAGTTTGGGTTTAAAATTCCATCTCCTCATTTTAATTTAGAAATCTATCGGAAAAGTCAGTCAGGAGAATTCTGCATTAAAAATTCATTCTGTGTTTAGGTTTTTTATGTGAAAAACTTTGTAGAATTCTTTATGTAGAATTATTTAATTAGAATTTGGTTGTTCGAATTCAGCATATATAATTCCATCTGTATAATTATCTAATTCCACCTGCAGAATTTTATATTTAGAAGCCTAGCTATAAAAATACACCTATAAATTTTAGTGTTTAGATCTTTATCTGTTTAATTCCATGACTGGAACTTTGTCCTTATGGACTTCTTTCTGAATAGCTTTATCTCCAATACTTTATATGTACAATGCTGCATTCAGAAAAATAGACTTTTCCTGTGGTGTGAGTGATTAATAAACAGTTCTAGAGAGTGTGGATTTAAGCAGGTGCTCAATCCAGCAATGTCTAACTAGTATGAGTGCATCTGAATATAGTGATAGGATGGACTGGTTTGCTAAACAAATGTGATGTGTACACTTCCATTTAGTGGCAACATTTACACGGGGGAGGGTTTCCCCAAATCTTACCATCTCAGTAACTCAGTAGGTAGCACATTTGCCTTTTGTGTTTTGTATTAATTCTCCTATACTGACCAGAACTGGATCATGGTCAAATGAGGTCCTTAGCATGGTAATGGATCACCACCATCACAGCTATTTCAGTGTCCCATTACTTGGCTATTTCTTCCCAAATACCATAAATACTATTCAAACTTCTCAGTATGCATACTATTTTCTTCTTTATTTCTACAGTGAATACAGATATTTGAATTTAATTTTAAACTTTTGTTTCAAATTTTGAAGTACAAACACTGATAGACATTTGCTAAACAAAACAGTATAATCTCACAATGAAAGCAGACTTTGCCATTGAAACTCATATTCATTGAAATGGCATTGAAACTCACATTCAAAGAAAATGGATCTGACCAGTGGCAGATAAATTTTACCTTTGGGCTGTTTTTAAACCATAGGCCCCTTGCACACATTTTTGGATGCTGCATACATGGATGTGCTTTTTGACTTATCTTTGTGATTGTATTAAATTATATTCCCTGTATAATACAGCATCACTAGTTAGAGTTTTAAGTTTGTAGTTTTGAACATTTTTTCCTTTAAGCAATGTAACAAAACATATGAAACAATAATGACAAAACTGCCCATTTCAGAACATTTCAGCCATAAAAGGCCACTCAAACTTCTGTCATTACAATCCACCAATATCAGTCAATATGCACAGTCTCTGCAGAAGTAAAACATCATCTGTATAATTCCATATTAAAGAGATCTGTAACAAATGAAGAGATTGCTGCTAGCAAACAACTTTATATTTCTGTGTTTCATCTACATATTCAGTGCCTGCTGTCCATGAATGATAACTTGCCTATATTACATTAAAAGATGTGTAAGCTGGTAATATTGCAATTGGGAATGAATGGCAAACTCAAAACGGATTCATAGTTACTAAGCATCTCATCCAAAGGAGTACACACTCAGGACTGCAGCACCCCCACCCCTTAAAGTACAACACACTATCAGCAATCCATCTACATGCTGTAGAAGAAGAAACCAGAGCCTTTTGCGTTAAAAGCAGATATGCTACCTTTTATGCTACTAACAGTGCCTTCAAATTCTGTGGCACAATAGTGATGCCCATTTGCTAAACAAACAGTTGCACATTGAAAACCGACTTAACTTCAGCAGCAGTAAATTTCTCTTCCCTTGAAGCTCACAATTCCTTGAAAATGCACTGAAGCTCACAATTTCTTGAAAATGCACAGAAACTCAGTTCCTTGAAAATGCACAGAAACTCATATTATTTGGATTAGTTTGATAGTTGGTGTTCTTGGCTCCTGTAACTAAGGTACAGAGTTTGAGCCTGAGCATATTAACTAACCTGTCATCACTAACTAGGTCATTTTACACACACGCTACAAATATTGTTTGACATCTGTGCTTGGTAGCAAGTGTGTTTCCATGTCCAGACATACACAATGATGGATGGAATGTTGATTGTTCATGCTTAACAGGCATCAGGAAATGACTAGTATTTAAAATCTACATGCAGAACATGGAAAAGAAGAAGCAAGTAAGCAAACAACAGGTATGTGCTTTTATGTATGCATAGACACAGAGGGTGTTCTTAAAGAAGAATGCTCTTAAAGGACTCAGGCATTTTCTTTAATTAAAAAAGTAAAGTTTGTAGCAGTCCAACTCTCAGCCAGCAGGGGTACCTCCCAGACAGTGGCCCTAGGTGACTGCCTAGGTTGCCTAGTGCTAGATCTTGCTTTGGTACTTCCACTGCAGTGCAGCATAAGGGAAGGTGCTGCACTTCTGTGTGTGCTGTTCTTTAGATGAGATATTAAATTGAGGCCCCTGTGATGCCTGTGCACTGGTTCAGTAATCAAGGAGCCTCAATCCTCACCACTAGCACCAGTGAGGGGCATCCACATTTGGAGGATAGCAAGTACACACAGTAAAATACAATTTTCCTTAAGAGCACACAGAGATCACAGTCAGTCTGGGGCTGGTTTCTCCCTTTCTCTCCAGATCCCCAGTAAAACACCTCACTGGCACAGTTATAGGGTACAGATCCCAGCCAAGTGGTCAAGCCAAAACCTCCAGCACCCTCTCTGACTAACCAGTGCTTTGTGTTCTTGCCCAAGTAGCTGACACACACACACACACACACACACACACACACACACACACACACACACACACACACACACTTTGAGATATGAATTATATACAAACACACAGACACTCCTGGGGAAGGCTGGCACAGGTTTGCCAGCTATGCCCCTTCCTGCCCAGACTACAAGGTAGAAATAACTGCCACCAACCATTACTTATCAGCTACTATAAGGCCATTCCAAAAGGATGAACAATTTCACTGTGTGCTATTACTGTTATCCAAATAGTAAGTGTAACCCTGGGCTAAGGCTATTGGAGTGGCTTATAGAGTATCACCAAATACAAGCAAGTACTCTGAGAGCTTAAATTATCTCTGCACAAAACAGGCACAGTTGAAATGTTTAAAAATATTTAATAATAAATAATAAAAACACAAGACAATACTCATCAATTCAACGCAGTGATAACAGAGAGTTCAGAAATCACAGGAAAATACTTTAAAACAATATTGTAGGATAGTCTCACATAAATATAGAAAACATCTAGACTAATCTGGCTATATTCCTGTCTCTAAGGGAAACTATGTTCTAAATTCTACTTACAAGGCAAAGTGTTGGTGAGTTGTTGTAAGCTCTAGAGACAAATACAAAATGCTAAATCTTTCTCTCTGAGAAAGTCTTAAATTGATAATACACATTACTGCTGAGTCATTTCAGATTACATCATTCTCAACACTTCTACTTAAGTTTCCCAGGCTCACATAACTTAAAATTGTAACATTTATTTTTGTAATCTGCACCTGCCAGGAAGCCACAGCAATAAAAGACACTTTGTATGTAAAACCTAGTAATTATCTCTGTCTTAGAACAATAGAAAGAATTTCCTAGCCCAGACATCCTGTCTCCTAGCCTGAGATCAAACATAAAATGCTTTACTCATCAGCTTTCTTCCAGGAGGGTGCACTGTGGTTACAATTTTGAAGCTCAGAACATAACACGGTTTTCTTACATTCGTTACACAAGCCTGTGGATCATATTAATATTTACAATGACATAGAATTATTTATAAAATTCTTTCTGGCTGGGCTGGCAGACCCTCAGTTTTTCACAGCCCCATCTGACTGAGTTAGAATTAGCTCAAGTCGATCTATAAGATCTCACAGCACAGCACTTTTCAAAAAGAGTAGAATAGTTCTTTAATTCTTAGAGCAATGGGCCAATGCAAGTTTTTCTGTGTCAAGGGCACAGGGTTTTCATTCCCTTTTCCCCATAAATGAAGATTTCTGTGTTTAGAATTCCATCTGTAAAATTAATTTAGAATTCTACATGTAGATATTTTTATTGGAATTCTGTTTAGAATGCAATCTGTAGAATTATATCCAGCATTCTGTCTCTAAAATTATGTGCTGAGAATTCTATTTGTAAAATGATGTGTGTCAGAATTCTACAGATAGATTTTTGTATGTAATCTACCAAACCTACTTATGCCCATTTGGCTTATTTTGCCCCTTGGGTGATAGTCAGGCTTCCACAGGCTTGGAGGAAAGCTCTTTGCCCTATTTGTTCCCAGCTCAGAGAGCCTTATCAGCCAATTTCTTATGGTGGGAGATGAGAGTCAAGAGCTGGGAGATAGGCCAGATGCCAGTCCTGGTGTAGTTCACTTTTACAATTATCTCATTCTTCTCACAATAACTGTCCTGGCAAGCTAGGAGATGTGTAAGCTTCCTTATTCATTTTTTCTCTTGATACAACACTGCATGCACTATAAGTAGCACAAGGTAGCACTGCCTCCTCGTTGGATGATCATTTAATGGTTCATGAGCAGGTATTGGCCCAGCTGCCTCACTCCTCCTAGTATAAGTGATCTCACACTGGCTGCTCAACCTCATCAAGGTACATGTGCCACTAAGTGAACAATGGTTGCTTGGGTTATAGTCAGGGATCATCGCTGTATGATATGGATCTACTGGCAGAAAGTTTAGCAAGGAATTAAAAACAAATTATAAACACAGCATTTTGAAGATAGAATTCTTAAGACATACTTGAGCAGATACCATTCTACATATAAAATTCTAGAGCCACAATTCTAAACATAATTCTACATTTGCAAGTCTAAACATAGAGCTCAATGGGTAGAAAAAAATGCAGAATTATAACAGTACAATTAAATTCTACAAACAGTAGTACTCTACAGATAATAAACCAAGCAAGGAATTCTACAAACAGAATTCTATAGGTTGAATTCCAAACAAAGCATTCTAAGCACAGAATTCTACAGGTAGAACTCTAAACCACATAATTCCATATATATGAGATTATAAATTACACACACTAAATTCTAAACTGAATTTTACTGAATGAATTTTACAGAAAATTCTAGAGAAATCATTTAAATACAAAATTATACAGATAGAGTTGTACACATAAAACTTTAAACACATAACTCTCTGCAGAATACAGAAAGATTGCTAAACACTAAATTTCACAAATTATTGCAAATTAGGAGCTGTCAATAAATCTCCCACTGACACAAATGTTCTCCAGGAAAGGCTGACACAAACAACTGATGTCAGAGACATGGACTAAAGCTAAATGCCAATAAATGCATAATAGTATCCTTTGGGAAGTCATCCATGCCTGGTAATTATCATACTGACAACACACCCCTAAGAGATGACCAAGTAGTCAGGGACTTCTGGACACACACGGACAGTAATCTAGCCTTTGACCATCATATGTCTACAGCGGTGATGAAATCATTTTATGTTGTGTAACTTATAAACAAAGGTATGAAGTCTGGGTTCATTATTCCACTATATTTAGCATTCATCAGATCCATCATTGAGTACAATGCCCCCTTTAATATGTACCTAAGCAAGCATATCCAACAACTGGAATGTCCACAGAGGTTTCTCACTAAAAGAATACAGGATGTAAGTAACATGTCCTATGCAGTTTGCCTCAAGGCCCAGTCCCTGTATTCTGTCTCCTACAGGCTGTTGAGGGGAGATCTATACCTGGCATACAAGGTATTGTCAAATCCCACTCTGATGGACCTCCTGCATATCCGCAAAACAAACAGCACCAGACTTACCCATTCTAAAGACTTAAACCTTGCATGTGATATAAATATGCCCTACTGGAGAGACAGGTATGTATCCCAGAGACTACCCCTTCTCTGGAACAGACTACCCATCCACAGAAAGCAGAGTTCCTCCCTACCCCAATGCAAGTATAACTTGGACAACTGGATGGGGAACAGGAAATTAATCCCTGGTTTGGCACCTATGTCTCTAATGGATATAGGCAGCCTGTAAATAGTTCATCTCCCAAGCCCCTACTTGTAAATGCTTCATCACCCAAGCCCCTGCTTACACTTATCAAGGATACCAGAACTTGTCAGAGATTTGGGATGCATGGCTAGGCTTAAACAGATCCTTGTGGTCATTAGCCTAGTAAATGCCTATGAGCCTATAAAATGAATTCTACTTACACAAATCAGATTTAATCAAGGAATTACAAACACATTGCTCATCAAACCAGGGTTCTCCAGAACTTAACAGTATTGTACATATAGAATTCTAAATACAAAATCTACACAGAATCCTATATAAGAATTCTAGACATAAAATTTAAGGAACAAAATTCTAAATACAGATTTCAACACAGAGAGTTCAAAATGTGTGGTATTATGAACAGAATTCTAAACACATAATTTACTAGTTAAAATTCTACAGCTATAATTCAATTGTTAGAATTCTAAACACACAATTGTATATAATGCCATAAACAAAATTCATTCAATTCTAAACAAATACTTTTTCAAGTAGAATTCTAAACCCAGAATTATATTGGCAGAATTCTATATAAGGGATTCTACAAAGAATGCAACATACAGGATTCTAGAGACAATTGTACAGAGAATTCTATGGCTGAAATCCTAAACACAAGTATATATAATTCTGCAGATAGGCTTCTAAACACATAATGCAACTAATACAATTCTAAACACAGATTTCTACAAGTAGAAATCAAAACACATAATTTTACAGAAAAAAATGTAATTTCAGGATCTTGCAGCTAGTGTTTTACAGATATATTTTAAACACACAAATCTACAGACAGTAAATTAAACATACAATTCCAATGAAAGCAATCTAAATGTACAATTCTACAGCTAAAATTCTAAACACAGAGTTTAAACAAGACTGCTACAGTAGGCATTTTACATAGGGAATTCAATAGGGAGAGTTTAAAATGCAGAACTATACAAACTGCAGATAGAATGTTCAAAAGAACAGATTCTATGAGGAGAGCTCTACAAACAGAATTATAAACAAAATTTAATGACAGAATTATTAATAAAGAATTTTACAGGCACAATTCAAACCCCATAATTCTGAACTCAGAATTCTGCAGACAATTCTAAACACGCTTCTAAAGGAAAAGTTCAAAAAAGTTAAAGTTAAGCACAAAAATTATTTAGATTAGCTTGTAAACACAAACATTTACAGAAAACAATTTATACAGACATTTATTTCTAAATATTGAATTCTATGGACATAATTCTAAATACAGAACTCTATGGACAGCATTCTAAACAAATCATTCTAAAGACTGAATTCTAACACAGGCTTAATAGACCAAAAGACAGAATACAAAACAAAAAATATTGAGATAAAATTCTAAAAACACAATTCTAGATATAAGTTTCCAAACACATAATTTTACAGACACAATTCTATGAACAGAATCCTGCATACATAATTCTACAAACAGAATTTAACAAATGCACATCTAGGGATCGAATTTTAAATATATCTTTCAAGAAACAAATCTTATATCTAGAATTCTAAACACAGACATCTAAAGAGTGAATTATGCATAGTGACTTCCAAGAAGGAATTCTGCAGAGAGATTTCTAATATCACAGAACTGTGTCGATAGAAAGAGTTGTACAGATAGAATTCTAAACATAGCATTCTACACAAAGAATTATTCAGATAGAGTTCTACATATACAATTCTAAACAAGAATTTTATGGGTAACAATTCAATAGAGAGAATTATACAGAAAGAATTCTTAGCACAGAATTCTACTAGAAGAATTTTAAACCCAAAATTATGCACACAAATTATACAGATTCAATTCCAAAAATAACATTATGCATGCAATATTCTAATCTCAAAATTCTGTGGATAAATTCTAAATATTATATTTTTCAGACAGAATCCTTCAGCTAGACTACTACAATGGATCTATAAATAGAATTCTAAAAGCAGAGCTTTACAGATAGAATTCTAGCTGCATCATTCTCCAAATGGAATGCTAAACATGGCTTCCCTTCCCTACAAAGGGAAATTGCTTTATCATCAGTAGCCTGCAGAAAAAAAAAGATGACTGGCATAATGCTGAATGCTTTTCTCACAGGAAATCATTGTGGTATATTTTTTTAACTATGCACCTATAGTCTTCTTTGAGATTTATTATTTCTTCAACTTGGTATGACTGTGGAGTTGGTGTATATAAGTTGGGGGGTGAGAACTTACTCTCCACATTGGGAGTGCAGGGGACTTCTTGCCAAAAAATAGAAAGAAAAAAAAACAGAAAAAAGAAGTCTTTCAGCTTTTGTTTTTCAGGAATCTTTTGGAACATCGACTTTCAGGAAGCCAGCATTTCATAGAACTGCTAAACATAACATTCTGCAGATAGAAATCTTCAGAAAGAATATTCCTAACCTGAAAGTAAAATTCTGCAGATAGAATGCTAAAGCAGAACGTTATGGGTTGAACTTTTGATGTATAATTCTATACAGAAGCTTCCAAATGCATAATTCTACAGACAGAATGTACAACACAGTAATCCACAGATTAAATTCCAAATACACAGATAGAATTTTACAACTAGAATTCCACAGATGAAATTCTACCGACTAAATTCTTTGCATAGAGTTCTACAAATAAACTTCTGGCCACAAATTTAAATGGATAAAATTCTACAAACAGAATTTTAGGCACGTAATTTTAAACAAATCATTTTACAGATAGAATTTTTCCAGGTTGAATTCTAAACAAGGAGTTTTATAGATATAATTCAAACTGAGAATTCTACAGATAGAAGACTAGGGACAATACTTGACAAATGGAATTCTAGTACAGAATACCACAGACAGAATACTGTACTAAAATTCTAAACCTGAAGATTCTAAAGAAGAAAGTCTATATTTGGAATTCATTAGCCAGAATTCTAAACAGACATTTTAAAGAAATCTAAAACCATAATTCTAGATGAAGATTTAAAACAGGGATTTTTGCTGATAGACTTCTAAATACATAATTATATGAACATAATTCAAGTAATTGAATGCTACAGACAGAATTATAAATAGAATTCTGCAAAGATAATTCTGCAAATAGAATTCTAACTACATAATTCTACACACAAACCATTAAAAAGTCTACAGATAAAGCTCTACACAAATAATTCCACACATACAATTCTACAGATAGATTTTTTTAAAAAAGGCTTTCCGAGAAACAACTCAAAATGTGAAATTCTACAGAATTTCACAAATATAATTCTAAAAATAGAATTCTGAAGAAAGATTTCTAATCACTCAGTATAGAATTCTGCAGAAAGATTTCTAATCAATCAGTTCTAAAAGTTCTACAGGAAAACAAAAATTCTAAAAAGTATACATGTTTAAGTGAAACATCACAAAAGTATATGTTCTAACAGATCACTTTTGCAGATGCCTAAGCTATTAGGGTTATATCCTGCCATGGATATGACAGGCTAGTTTTTTAAAGCTTAAAGGTATCTTCCATGCACTCTAAGTGCCAGGAGCATAAGCAGAGCTCCTTGGAAAAGGCAGTTAGAGCACCGAAAACCTTGGAATTTTCTTGCCCCAGGAAGTGAGGAGATAACAGCATCAAAAACCTTGGAATTTTCTTGCTCCAGAAAGTAAAGCAATAGCTCTGAAAGAAAAAAAAGTAAAACAGCAGTGTAACTATATATCTACATATTTATCTATCTATTTATAAGTAGATAGATATAACTCTCTCTCTCTCTCTCTCTATGTATGGCTGTACTTCAGTAGATCAAACTTTTACTAGTTCGAACCACATATGGCCGAGACCATATGTTCGAACTCGTAAAAGTTCGAACACTGAATTAAAACCACATAAAACCAAAAAACACAAAACTAGACATTTATAGCAGGGGGGCTATGCTCCCCTGCATCCCCCACACCCCCTGACTTAAATATACCAACTCTGAGATCGCACTAGATTGCAGAAATGGGAAATCTTCCATTTCCGCTCTGTGCAGAGATCTCCATTCAGTCAGATCGGAGTTTTACAAGTTCGAACATATGGTCTCGGCCATATGTGGTTAGAACTTATAAACGTTCGCTCTACTGAAGGGGACCCATTTATATATATATATATATATATATATATATATATATATATATATATATATATGTGTGTGTGTGTGTGTGTGTGTGTGTGTGTGCATGTGTTTGTGTGGTGTAGATAGATATCTTCACATGCACTTTCTTCTCAAATCTGGCAAAACATACAAAACTACAGGGAAGAACAGAGGGTACAGCTACTGCAATAGTGATCTATCAGAACATCTTCTAGTATACTGTTTTACTTACACAACTTTACAATGTTCAGCATTAGATCAGTGTTGTAATAGCCTAAGCTATTAGGGTAGATTTCCATAGCTTAGTAGAATATGGAGAGGAGAAAGTAAACCTTAAAACCTTTTTGGTATAAGAGAATGATTAGTTCTCAAAGAATCTCTGTCTTTGTGAAAAATGAGGTAGGGCATACTCTTCATAATAGCTTTCAACACAGCTACCCCTCTTGCCAGAGTCAAAGCAATGATTAATACAGTTTTCCATGTTATGAACCTCAACTCTGCCAAATCAGTTAATTCAAATGAAAGAACAGTTACTTTTTAAGCACACAGTTAAGATCCAAAGGATGAGGATCCACCTGTTTTCTAGGTGGACAAATATGTAAAACTCCTTTCAAAAATTTCTTGACTTGAGGACGAGAAGGGGAATCCAATGGCAGATGTGCAGAAATTACCAACAAATAAATCTTGATAGAAAAGTAAGAAAGGCCAAGGGAAAATAATTCACACAAATAATCAAGAACCAAAGGCAACTAGGCAATAAAAGGTTCCTGACACCTTGGAATAGCACCACATTGAAAATATTTACACTTACACATGCATTATTTCCTAGAAGCAGTTTTTTTAGTCTCCTTCAGTACTTGCTGAACATCCTCAGAAAAAAAATGTGCCTAAAAGTTATCAAAATTCTGTCATTCATGCAGTCAACTGAAGAGTTTTCAGGTTAGGATGTATAAAACAGCCCCTGTTTTGTGTGAGTAAATCCAGTGTGTGTGGAAGCTTATAGTAATTGTTCTTGGCCATTTCAAAACGAAGGGAGAACCACTGTTGACATGGCCAAAAAGGAGTCATCACCACTAACTTTGGTACCTTCGGGAAGTCCAACTGGATGTTTAGAAGAACTCTGGCTATCAGTGGAAAGGCACAGAGAAACATTCTTGCCCAAGCAAAAGAAAAAGCATCTGTCCCCCTCCAGGCCTTGGAGCAAAATTTCTTTAGCTGTCTGTTTTGAAAGGAGGAAAACAAATCTCTATATGTTTCATACAGTAGGATCAATTCCTGGAAGACCCCAGGGTGTACTTTCCATTTGTGAGGGTCTATCCTGTCCTGCTTGGGCTGTCTGCTACAATGTTGTGACCTGATGGAATTTATGAATCCTGAAGAGTCAAACTGAAATAATTTGCTAACTCTCAGGCTATCATAACACGTCTGCAAGGGGGATACGATCAGATACCCCTGTTTGTTTATGTGCCACATCACTGTGGTGTTGTCTGTAATAGGCTCATAGGTGTATACTAGGCCCATGACCACTGGGGCCTTTATAAGCCTAGCTGTGCAACCCAAATGTGCCCCACGTTATATGTTTTAGACGTTTATATAGGGGTGATTGTGATTGTTGCTTATGACATAATTTACTGACTGCCTCTGTCCATCAGACACATGGGCACCAGACCAGGAATTATTTTTTATTGCCTATCCAATGGTCCAAGTTACACTTTAATAAGGTTAGGGAGGGACTTTGTTTCACATGGATAGGGAGCCTATGCCAGAGAATGGGAATTCTCTGAAATAGATATCTGTCTCTCCAACATGTCCTATTTATTTTGCAAGCAAAATTCTGGACTTCACATCTATTAGTTCTGATACTGTTTTTTTTGTTTTTTTTTTGCAGATGTGCAGAAGGTTAATCAGAATGGGGTCCAAGTATGCTTTGTATGCCAGACATAGATCACCTCTCAGTAGTCTGTAGGAGACAGAGTACAGAGAAAAGGCTTTGAGGTGATCTGCATACAACATTGTGTTTATTCCCTATACTTCTGTAGACATTCTGGCTGCCACATGTATCTGGTTAGGTACATACCAAAGGGGGCATTACACTCAATCATGGGTCTGACGATGGCCAAGTATTGTGGTACAATGACTTCCCTGGACCTAGATATCATACCTTTATAAACTCAGCAACATACAAGGGTTTCCTTACTACCTTAGAAACATGTTGGTCAAAGGCCAGGTTACTGTCCACATGTGTTCCCAGATCCCATGACTAGTGGGTCAACTCTTAGGTGTGTTTTATTAATGGTGTAGTTCACTGGGTTGGCTGACTTCACAAAAGTTAACATAATGCATTTCTTGGCATTGAGTTTTAAGCTGTATCTTTGGCACCAGTCATTTGTTTGTGTTAGAACCTCTTGTAAGATGTTTACATCTTGGGGGATTCTATGAATATTCTCAGTTTGCAATCATCTGCAAACTTGGTCAGCCAGAGGACTTTGACATTGGCATTGACTTCTGAATAGTAGATGCCAAAGAGAAGTGAGCCCAGCACAGAGCCCTGAGGGACTCCATTGGTGACATGCCTCTTTGTAGAGGTGGTCTCACCAATCCTAGCTTCCTGGGTCCCATCTGTGAGCAAGTATGCTATCCAGCATATTATATAGGTGGTCATGCTTAATTTCATAAGTTTGTTAACAATGCCTGAGTGGGGTATTGTATCAAATACCTTATCCAGATCTAGGTAGGCAGCATGTACTGTTTTGCCCTCATCCATTGCCTTGGTGACCTTCTCAAAGACATACACTAGGTTCAGTAGGCATGACCTTCCTTTGACAAAGCCAGACTGGGATGGATCCCATGTCTGAAGGTTTCCTATATCTTTGTTGATCATTTCCATGATAATTCTTTCCATGGTTTTGCATACCAGACTAGTCAGATTAAAGAGCCTGTAGTTTCCGAGATCTGTTGATGGTCCACCCTTATGAGCAGGGATGACCTTTGCAGTCCTCCATTTTCATGGCAGAATCCTGTTTTACAACTATAGTTAAATACAAACTCCAGTTACCCAGACAGGTGTTATCTTAAACTACTCAGGAGGCATCCCAGTATATTATTGGGCCAAGTGAGACTGTGTTCTTGGCCTTAGCGAGCAGAGCCAGGAAATGCTCTCTATTTATAGTTGGAGGGATTATGTTTGAAGGTATTTATTAGGGGGTGGCTGGGTTGAGTGGGGAATAAAGATGAAACTGAATTTGTCAGCCAGCAGATTCACTATATCGCCCAGCTCAGTGAATGTGCCATTATTAACCACCAATTCAGCACACAGCTGTGTGCTGCCTCTGAGGTTTCTGACATAGTGGAAGAAGCCCTTAATGTTGTCTTTTTTTTGGGAGGCTATATTGACCTCAAAATTCGATTTATTGGATTTAGTTAGCCCTCTTAGTTGTCTGTTTAATTGGATAAGATAGTTCTTCTTTTTATGGGAGTTAAACTTCCTGATTTTAGCCATGATTTATTTTTCCTTTTGTTGTATAATATGTTTCATTTGGTTTGGATGCAACCAGGGTGGTTCGTTTTTGGTGTGTTAGTTTTGGGCTTACTTCTGATAGGTACAGCAGCAGCCTCTATGCAGCTATTGACATGGTTGTACAGAGTTTCTGTGAACAATTTTGCATAGGCTGTCATGTTCAGTGGTTGGTAGGAGCTTTGAATTTTGACTTACTATTGCTTAATTAAAGGTAGCTTGCCTTGGAATAGTTCCTAACTGTTTCAAGGTTTACTAGATTTACTGAGCTGATTTTGATTTTGAAGGACATAGCTTTATGTTCAGACCTTACTGGGGATGACATGACATTGTGAGGGGGGGTGCAGCGTTCTTCCATATTTGTGAGTACAAGGTTCAGTATTTTGAAACCTTTAATGGGCATATACACTAACTGGTCAAGACTGTTTGCATTTATAAGGTCCAGGAATCTCTGAGGCCTTGTAGGCTTTCCAGTCTATACAGTGGTAATTAAAGTCCCCAATGAGTAAGGTGTTAGGCTGGATGGTGAGTCTCTCCAGTTGGTCTAAGTATGCACTGTGACCTTTGTAGGACATATAGGGTTAGATATAGCTTGCTAGAATATAATACAGGATTTTATCAATACTGACCTACTCATGCAGAAATTCTAGCACATTATCCTTTTTAACCAACCTAGAGGTATGCTTGTTATTGATGTATACTGAGACACCTCCACCTTTAGTCCCTCTCTGTGCATCTACTGGTCTAATAGTATGGAAAACACTGAAACCTTGTACTAGCAGGGTGATCTCTGTAGCTTTAAATCATGTCTCGGTAACTGCACAGATGTCTATATTCTCCAGGGTGAGGAGGGCATTTTAGAAGTGTATTTTTTTGTTTAGGCTCCTGGCATTGAGCAGTAATACCTTGAAGTTCATTTGAGTTGATTTTGCTAAATCATAAGATTTGTCAACTTGGCATTGCCTAAAAAAGGCTTTACTGGGAAGGATAAAGCTTTAGTCAGCATTTGAAAGCCTACAGTGAACAGGTGCAGACCATCCTTGGAAAAGCAATGTGGTATTTGTAACCATGTCTTCCCATGTTGACAAATACTGAAAACCCTTAGAATGACACCAGAAACTCAGCCAATTGTTAAAATCAATCATCTTTTATTTGTATTGTGGCATCATCCTTGGAGAAAGTAGTATACTGTTCAATTCTGGGTTTATACCAGCCTGAGACACAGAGTCAGAGAGAGCTCCATAATGTTTCTCTTCATATAGTCTAAGGAGGTATGTCTCAGGTCATTTACATCTACATGGACTATGATGGAATCAAACTAGAACCTGTGGTGCACTGACTTGAGTGTGTGCAAAATGTTGTTGATCGAGGTTCCATCTAGGCAACTAACCATTATCTTCTCCTTGTTCAGCCTTGCTAGAGGGGCACTAGTATGTCTTGCAATGCAGTCCTCTATGACTAGAGTCCTGGGAAGTGTGTTTGTCTGCCTTATGGGCTTTGTATTTGAGACTCCACTGAGTGTTAGGTGCTGCATTTGTTGAGTGCTTTTGGGTTTGCAGAGGATAATCTTTGCCAATGGGTGGTCTAGGAGGTCTTTGTTGTTTAAGAAGATTACATTTAAGTCCATCAGCATCTGTTGTTGTATGTGAGTGCTGTGTGTTATTTGTGGTGGGTGTTGTGCACGTGGTTTTGACATGATATGTGTGCTTCTATGAAAGAGTTTAGCCTCCAGTGACATTTTGTATGTACATGAATTAAGTTGTTGTCAGTAACTATAATGTAATTGCTACATTGTCTTCAGATATCCATATCCAACAGGCTGGCTGCTGAGAAGTTAGGAAATTGCATATCCATGTTGTCCAATCCTCCTAATTGATGAGCTACAAGGGTGTGGCATATGGGATTAAGAAAAGGCTATTAAGGGTGCTTTTAGGAGACAGCTGGAGGCAGATTAGGCTATAAAATACTAAATTCCACTAAATTTAATGGTATTGCCACTCGACATACAAACTAGCAGCTATAAGTTTGTCAGTCCACAAGGTATTTGCTCTATATCTACTCCATACCTTTACAGAGTACAGCTTTATGAGCAGTTCTATAAGGAAATTTGCTTCTAGATGTCTGCATCTGTACAGGGCACTGGCATGGCGAGCAGCTCCTCGCAAACATGCCAAATTTATACCAGCACTGAAAATACAGAAAACCAACTACTGAGTCCTCTGGCTAATAAAACGACTACACCTAGAACTCTTAAGTATATTCTCCAACTCAGACAGACCAAGTAAACACCTACTGCCACAAGATGAAAATTCCAGTCCTCTTAATGTAAAAACACTAAAAGACTGTTCCACATGAAATATCACCGCAAAAAAACTTATACAAACATAAAGAAAGGCACAAGGAGAGGTAATAAATAATTTAACATATCAACAGCAATGTACTTTAAACAGATTGTAAAAATGTGATTATTCAATAAAAGTACTTTGCTTTGTGTAAATGAGCCAAGAGCTGTTCAATTGTGCTGAATTTATACAGGGACTAAAATAAGCTAATAAGCCCTATGGCCAATAAAATGACTACACTCAGGGCTGTCTGGTGTATTTTTCAACTTGTGTAGACCAGGCTAGTGCCTACTGCCACTAGATGAAAAATACTCCATTCTCTTGATATTACAACACAGAAAAGAACTTCATGAAGTGTAAAAATACACTACTTTATCCAACAACTAACTAGATAAGGAATTCAGAGCAAGTAAATCAGCAGAATGAACAATGAGGGGCAAAATGTACTGTTTTCAAATGAAAGCCAAATTAAAAAAAATCAAGATATCAACAGCAGTGTAGAATGGAAGGAGCTTTCAAAATGTAATTGAAATTAAGGGTGGGCAAGTTAAAAATGACGAAAATTAAAAAGCAGAACAAGGAATGGGGGGGGGTTAATCACCAGCAGATAGTCAAGCAGTGCAATAGTTTTTGTAGGCCTTGAGTCTTATCAGAGAAGACAAGGCCACAGATATACTCTGTGTATTTAAGTACACTCAAGAAACATACTAACCAATGAAAAAACACATGAAACATGAAGCCTAGGTAGTTTGTCTGTCTGCCACCTAGAACAATTGTATCAGGTCAAACAGGTTTCTCAAAACAGAAAACAAAATGGAACAGGTAATACAGAAAGCAGCTCTATCAATTTAAGCAACTACACAAAGGATGCAAAAAGAGATCCTTGCTTCTTTATTTTAAATCACCAGTAGGCAGTTAAACAGTAGTTGTAGGCCTTGAATCTAACTTGCAGAGATTCTGGAGACTAGAGGTGTTTCAATGCTTTCAAAGCTTTTATTACTGCCATCATCTCTTTCACGTGGAGGTGCTTTTGTCTGTCATTGTTCTACAAACCTTGCCCTTTCACTCCTTTTGATGCAGCCCCCAGATAAAGTTTGAAGTATCGGTTGTGACAGACTGGAGGTGAGGCATCAGAATCCTTAGCTTGAAAAGAAATCTCTAAAGTAGAACATTCTCTCTCCAGTTCCTGCTCTTCTGGCTGAAATTCTGTATCATAAAGAGAGGAAACTAGATTTATTTTTCTGCCAGAAGAGGAGTTTTTCTAGTCAAAGGCAGAAATTACTTTCCTAGCAAATCCTACTTGTCCACAGAAACTGAGGCAGGAGAAGTCAAATTTTTAACTTGTAGTATTCTTTTCCAGGGGGGACTACCTGAGGAAAGATCAAACCAAGATATGCACACTAACCTGTAGATCAGGCTTCCTATCCTTGTCCTACACTTATCCCTGAGACGAGCAAGTGTCATTCTCCCTTGGCCACAAAGGACATCCCTACAGCCCAAAGGACTTGTCTACCTCCTAGGCCTTAGATGCTCTATGTGCTACAACAGAGGTAACAAGAGAAAATGATGAGCAGCTCAAGCAACCAAGTACAGTATCAGCAGAGTCACCCATCAGCATCTGAGGCAGAAAAAGAGCCAGCCTGTCACCTGAAATCTTCCTATTAATTTTCTTCTTCTTCTTGTGGCAGGAGAAAGGAAGAACTGAAGAGACCAGTAAATGCTCCATGGTTTCAGCTGAGAAAGAAGCCATGAAGATGGGTAGTGAAACTTAAAAGTCAGTAAACTTTGCCACAAGAAAGAAAAGTAGTTTGAGGTAAAACAACACACTGACAGGCAGTCCCCTAAAAACATAAAGTCCTGCACCTAGCATATCAAACACAAAAAACATAGTGCAGCTGTGTCAGAAACAAATCTTTACAGTTTGTTCGCACAAGCATTCACAAGTAAAAATTCCCCTAGCAAATGACAGTCATAGAAAATCAGTTTTCTTAACTAATCTTAAAATATTTCACAGAAAAAATACTAGTTTGCCTCAAAAAAACAAAGTACTGGAAGGTCTTCCACAACAGGAAGCTTATCTGCCCAGACATTAAGGATTTCTAGCTTACCATCAGTACCACGAACCCTTTGGGAGGAGCACACTTCAGCGGCAAGAAAACTCTGAGGTCTTTGGCACTCTATGTACCCCTTTTATGTGAAGATCTGCTCAAGCTCTTGACAGTCAGAACACATGGAAAGTGCTCTTAAGCTTTGAAAAGCTGGCTAGGTTGGTCATGTCTTTGGTACATTATAACCATAATAGTTTAGGTTACAGCTACAGTGAGCTCATGAATTTTTTCATAAAAAAATCTATTTAATTAACTTCGTAAGCTACTTATGTTATATAATGTGTTCTAAATATATTCATAAAATTCTGTTTTCAAGTAAACTCAGTGTATTTTGCAAAATAACTTTTTTTTTCTTTTAATGCACTTGCCTAATATGTGTAGTTTTCTCCTCAGGCCTCTGCTGAAAATGGGATGAACCCCAGTCGGAACTTCCCAGTAAACAAAGAAAACTGAACGAAAGTAAACATCTTTAGTTCTGTATATAGAATTTGAAGGGCAACATTTTATTATGAGTATTCAAGAGATAGAAATCTTGACACAGAATTCTATAGAAAGAATTCTAAATGCAGAATTTCATAGACAGAATACAAAACATAGAATTCTAAACATGGAATATTGTAGATACATATAGAAATCAAACAGATTTCCAGATCATTATCTACAGAACAAAATTCTAAACACAGAATTATGCAGACAGAATTCTAAACAGCATTCTACACAGAAAACTGCATATAGAGGTTTAAATAGATGAAGGCATACAGAAGGAATTCTGTAGTTAGATTTCCAAAGACAGAGGTCTACTGACAATTCTAAAGTTAGAATTCTAAACATATAATTGTACATGTATATATCTTAACACAAAATTCAGTAAAGAGAATTCTACATATGGCATCCTAAACATATATTTGTACCGACAAACCACTGAACAAATTCTATAGATAAATATCCACATATAAAATTCTAAATACACATTTCCAGGGATGGAATTCTAAAGACAAATTTTTAAACAAAAGATTCTACAGACATAAGCCCAAATACAAAATACTACATATATAATTACAAACTCAGAATTCTACAGATACTGTTCTAAAGATGGAAACGTTAAAATATAATTACATAGAATTCAATACAGAAGTCTGCAGACAATATTCCAAGCACCAAGGTTTTCAGGTAACATTGAAAAAGCACAGAACTCTAGAGACTATATTGTAGAGACAGAGTACTAAACGTAGAATTCCATGAAAAATATTCAGTACAGAATTCTGCAGACACTATGAAACAAACAATTCTAAGCACATGATTCCACAGACGTAGTTCTATATACACAGAATTCTAAACACAGAATTGTACATAAAGAACTATAGATATGGAATACTACAGACAGAATCCAACAGGCATAATTTTACAGATACAGTTTTACATACACTATTCTAAATCTAGAATTCTAAACAGAATTCTACAGATAAAGTTCTAAACATTAAATTGCGCAGTGCAGAATCTTACAGATGAAATTCTAAAAACAAAATTCCATGTGTGGATTTTTAAACAAAGAAGTCTACAAATACAATTCTGAACACACTGTATTCTGCAGATAGGACTCTCAACTCAGAATTCTACAGCTAGAATTCTACTCAGGGAGTTCTACAGGTACAATTCTAAATGTGAAATGTTGTCAAAAGTGCTGTTTCTTTGCTACTATCTGCATAACTAGGCAACCAACCACTATTTTAAAAATAAATCTCTCATGCAAAAAATTTCCATTACGTGCACATGAATTACATTCACAATAAACAGTTGGGTCTTTCGGCTTTTCCTGGTTAGGGGTCGCCACAGCGGAACTCCGGTCGCTAATGATTGGCAGTAGATTTTTATGTGCCGAGCTGCCAGCCCTGACGCACAACCTTCAACGAAGGTACGCCCATTCACGCATGTCTCCACACAGAAGACGCTTTAGCTGAGAATCGAACAGGACAACGTCTTACTGTGAGGCGACAACGCTACCGCAGCACCAACCAGACCTGACGATAACAAAGGAAATAACAAAAACAGCATGGACACATTAATGCCACAACTAAAACAACTGTTGATAAAAAAGTCATACAGGGTCACTATACTAATCATTTTGTGGCAGTAATGATAGTTCTATTGGTAAACCAAAGATCTTGCAGACATAACTCCCAAACCTTGCATTAACTATAGTGCTGGTACTTTATGATTTTGCTTAAAACTATTGACCCATTTAGTAGGTTTAATGCTTAGTGCCTTCCAATATAACACAGCTCTCCAACAGATATTGCAACTTTCCTTGTAGCAAGACTGATATATCTAAGCAGAAAATCAGCCTCTTAATCTTTTCACAGCATACGTTATCAGGTACAGCGCCTTAACCACCAATTGACATTGATCCCTATATTCGAGGTTAAAATGATTTTCAAACATCAAGTATCAAGAAGATGCATGCTGCCCAACTTGAATGGAAAACCTTTTATGATCCTCTACTCAAGCTACCTCCACTATTCTAGCACATTGTCTAAAAATGATAATACACCAAAGCAGCCAGCTGATGTCTCTGCTCCTTATACAATATCTCTACTGGACCAGCTTTCCAAGATTGTTTGACAGTCCACCAACCTGAAAGTAAGTTCCTCTTCATACATATCAGGAAAAATATGCAAAAAAAAATCAACCAGCTGATACTGAAGGCAGCAATATCCTTCCCAAAATGCTTAAATATTAGTTTGAAGGACTTCTCAGTCCATATGTAGCAAGAACTGTACATGAAACTTCAACTGCAGCAGTAATATTGGCACAAACAGTTTTACATTCAACAGCATGTAACATCTGAAGCAGATACAAACTCTCAGATGAAATCAAAAAGAAAGCAGTCTGTAGTACTCAGCTCCAAGAAAAACAGATGCAGGACATGAAGGACTAATAAAATTGCATCTAAACCAAGTCCATACTGCTAACAAAATGTTATGCTTCACAACAGTAAACAGCAGTACTGGAAGGAAAATCCATAGTTTTAACAAACAATATGCAGCAAAATCAACGCTCAATCCAACATCAAAATGACACTAAAATTGTGCTTCATCTATAGGCAGTCAACTATCACAATCTTCAGACATGCATAGTCTGAAAATGTTGATAACAGAACTAATTAGTCTCTGTACCATAAGGTAGATGAACCCTCTATTGCATCTAATAAAGATAAATGCCAGAAAGAGAGAATATCCCATTGCCACAGACTGGAGCCACTCAAAACCCTTTACCCAGTACCCTAGAAGGCAAGCTAAAACAATTTTCATCAGTACAGGAAAGTATTACTTCACACAAAAAGGCAATACATTGGAGTCCTATACCACTATATATATGGGTTTATATTAGAACATCGAAGTTTTAAAACTTCGAATGTTCTAATATCGACCCCTATTCAGCAAATGCTGAAAATAGTGAAGCTGCAGAACACCGAATTTCTTCCTAGGGAAGGAATTCAGTTGGCCGTTTCTGTGGCTTTGCTATTTTCAGCACTGCAGTGGAAAGCTATTGGTCGGGATCAGGTAAGTGTGCGATTGTGTGGACGTGAGGGTTAGGGTGGGGTAGGTGAGTTAGGGTTAGGGCGCGGGTGAGGTGAGTGTGCGATAGTGTTAGAGTTTGGGTTAAGGTAAGTGGATAGATAGTAGTGTATGTATAGTTTAGTGTAGGGTTAGATGTAGGATTTTAAGTGTAATGTGTGTGGATTGCTGTTTGTTTGATGTGCTTGTGTTGTATGTATGTGTGTCGGAACAGCAAATTTTCTCCCTGGGAAAAAAATTTGCTGTTCTGCATGTTCGATATTGTCAGCGTTCGCTAAATAGGGATTGATATTAACATTCGAAGTTTTAAAACTTTGATGTTCTAATATAGACCCATATAAATATATATATATATATATATATATATATATATATATATATATATATATATGTGTGTATGTATATTCAATTCAAGGCTCTTTATGGTCTTAAAGAACATTGGACACTTTATTTCCCAGTGGCTTTATTGTAAAAAAGTTTCAGAATGGTAATTTTAAAAATAGTGTTTTTTTTTAATTATTTTAAACAGTTTTAAACTGACAGGAAATAACTGCAATCCCATTTAAAACTACTGTTAAGTCTTATGAGAATCCACTGTAATACAAACTCATAGCTTAAAATTAACTTTCCTAAGTATTAAAGATACAACCATAAATGTTCAATGTGGAAGTTTTTTCCCCAAAGGGAAATTATCTGCCAAGCAAAGGGACTGCACAAGATGACCATTGATCCTCAAAAGCCCGCACAGTAGCTCTCTCTTCAATCGCAAGAAAGCTCTTAAGGGCTTGGTACCCAAACGGCAAGGTGTCATATTTATTTAATGTTTCATTTCTGTCACTGACACAATTTCTGAAATTGTGTTAGCCTGATCTGCTTCACTGTATTTTCTGGATAATGGCAGTGAGATCCCAGTTTATTTAATTTATTGGTTACCTGGATCAGCTTTTGTTTTTCTTCTATGCTTCTCCCTTTTCTGCATCTATTAGGTTTAATGGCCCATTGCACTATTAAGTGTTTTGGTCTTGTAAAACTCTGCTGCACCACTCTTTCTAGCTAAAATAATTAACAAAGATATTTCTGTTAAAGCACAATCCTCCACTCATTATTTAATAAAAAACAATACAATATTCCAAGCAGTAGTTAGAACACAGATAATGTATGCTGTCACCTTCCTTCTTATAATATAGCCCAAGTCCCTCAGTTTCTCACAATTAAAATGGTCTCATTGACTAATGTTAAAGAAATGGTCTAGAAAAATAACTATGGTCAAAACAGTTTATTAGAAATGTATTTTTCAACAGATCATTTAATGCAAAGTATATTAAAGTCTTTCGTTATTCAGTGAGGTACTGAAAAACCAGTACTGACTTTTTACTGTGAGTCCCACAAATTGTAATATAAAGCATGAGTAGGAAAGGGATAATTAGCCTAAATGTACCAGTCTGGAATCAATATAATATATACAATGGTGGCAGGACTATAAGGGTAATAGCACTAAGACAATATACCAGTCCCTGTGAAAGGAAATTATAAACAGTCTATCCTATAACAATGTTCATTTATCTAGAAAGCCCTCAAAATAAGTGAATAATCAAGATCTTTGTCAGATGGTTCCTACTACTTGAGGTAGTAAATACATAAAGTACTCTAGCTTAAGCTAGTTGCAAGTCTTTAATATGGCAACTGCCTCACTTTTAGTATTTCAAGTTAATCTAGGTAAACACCAGAATATGGAAGTGATATAAAAATGTAGCTTAATTCCAAAACTGAATTACTGCCTATGATTGTATGGCTGTGGCATACCTATCTACTTTATGATAGTTAAAATTCATTATAATTTTCCTACAAAAACACAAAAGAACTTGAGCTAAAGCTGATCACCAGTCCTCTGTTGAAGCACTACATTATTTTAATACTACAGGGCTCCAGTCAAGGAAAAAATCGCAATAGAATTTACTCTTCTGCCCCTTGAGAGCGGTCAGGTATGCTTAAAGATTCTAAAACACCAAGTTAAAATTAGGCCAGTCATTGCAGACTATATAAAAGACAACTACCACACACACTGGAGCTTGCCCTCCGATCTTGCTAGTATCTTCATACCACTTGCATGACCACTCATTAGAGATGGTTCTTTTACAGCCCCAGAAACCAGGAGGAGCTAATTTGTAATGGAGCCTCCAATGGACCATAAGGAAAACAACAAGGGAGAATAAAGTAGAAGAACAACATGAGCAGTTTAAATCTAGTAACACACAGTACAGCAAGCTGGTCAAACAGCTATGCCATCAGGAAATAAAAGCAACCACTCCCTAGAGCTGTTTTTTTTTTTTCAGTACTAAAGCCAAGAAGCAACCAAAACTACCAAAGGACTATAAGAAAAACAGAAAGAGGATAACAAAAAGTAGAATGCAATGTAGTTTAAAAAACTAAAAAAAAATAGCTGATGATCACTCATACAATGTTCTAAGCTGGACAAACAGCCATACAGCTTAGAAAAAAAAATATTCATTATGCAGCATGGAGGTTACCACAAATTTGTTACTTGAGATGCCTGCCATACCTAGGGAAATTGCAGTACTGGAACTTGTTTGTATATGTTTTTTGACAGGTGAAAAGAGCCATTCTTTGAAATATTCAGATTTACTTATTGTCACCCAACTAGCTGTTCTGTGGATGAAAGGCACACATCAGTCATCACCTTAAACTATGTTATATAGTAAATATTTTGTTTTTCTTAAAAGAGCAAGAATGCCTTTTGCTTTCACTTAAAACCTAGAAGTCTATCCAAATCTTTTTGTCAAAAGATTTTAATACTCTTAACATATACTGGAAGAATCACGCAGATAAAAATAAGCAAAAAGGTTTATTTTACATGCATGGAGACATGCTACAAAGTACATGGTATGTCAGCAGTCTAATTTCTGTACACTTCACATGGGTTTTTATACCCTTCTCAGCACGTACACAGTAACTGGTTACCAGACAAGGAATTTCAGTCAAGGCTATAAATTCACATACTGGAGCCTTAGATGGTCAGAGGTCAGTCACAAGATAAGCTTGTGCCTGGACCAAGGTAACATCTGTGCATTCCTCTTTGGTCAGCAAATTCTTTACAAGAAAAACAGCTTATTTTAACTTGCTTCTTTGCTTGCAATGCAATTTCACATTTTAACCCTTACTATATATGATACAAAGATGTTGAACACAAAGATTCTTACTACATTTCCCCCCTTACAACACTTTGTATCACCAGTAATACATTTTATTCATACAAGTTTTCGCATGACTCGTGTTCTGTATATTCAGAATAATAAGCTTTAGTTGCATTGGCAGACAATACACTTGATATTATCATTTGGATGCAAGGAATGCAACAACAACCCAACAGTAGGAATATAATGGCACCAACACATGTAGCAATTAAGATATTCATAAGTACTGTTCCCCAATTTCCAAACCAATTCTGGAAAAAGTCAGTTAATGGATTCTGTCCTGGTTTTGTAAGTTCAGAAACTTGTTGTAGGATCTCCAGATGGCTGTTAATGTCATATTCGTTGTCTGTAATGAACAGACAACACTCGCAAGTACCTCCTTTCGCCGCTAGGGTGAAATCGAGCGCCATACGATTCTGCAATGCTACAGTTCTTATTGCAGTTAACTCATCCGTCACCAATTCTAGCGCAGAAAAAGTTGCATTGCTCAGGGTTTTTAACAGTTTTCTGAGCTCCCAAATGGATTTTACTGTCCCATACGCTGGAAGAATACCAGCCCAGGAAATAACATCATTGCCCAAGTCCATGTGTGATAGCCCCTTGCTGCTACTATGGGCCAAATCGGGGTGATAGATCCAGGATGCATCAACATTACCTACGGGATTAACAGGTTTATTAACAGCACGTACATTTCGAATTTTACCTTGGGGAAGAGAAAATGTATGTTTTATAGCTGGTGCTAAATAACCCAAAAAGCAACTGCCTGACCAATTCCTTGGTAACCATTTGTATGCTTTTCTACCACAGATAAAATAACAATCATTTACTTTAAGTGTAATATTGACTGGAACAGAGTGATTTCCTTTGTCTTGCAGCCCTTTAAACAAAAGATCATACACGGATAACATTTTTTCAAAGAAACTTGTGTCATTAACAAGCCCTGTACTATTAACAAGCACTCTTATAGGCTTGAAACTCGTTGCACAGTGCCCATCTATTGTACAATTATGAATTATTGTTACATTACACTGACTCCATCCAACCTTAATCTTGCCTAATCTTTGAAAACATACAGTTCCATTCTGGCGACCCATGAGGGGTAATGCTATTTTGTCCTTTAAGGCTACATTTGAAGTTTCAAATAGTAAATTAGTCCATGTATCATTTGCCCCCAAAGGGACTGTACCCAACATTAGACCACCATGTACAGTAGGGATAGCCGTGCATATCCAACAATTTGAAACATTAAAAGATAGAGCATATGCATACTTAATAGCTTGGTACGTATTAAAAGGCGGATGCCAAGCCGTATTCTCGTCTCTCTTTACTTGGCTAGTCTTGTTTGAAAATAAAAACGGCCAAAACAGAAAAGTAACAATCACACTTATTAACAACAAAATTATTTTGGAATGCTTTTGTGGGAAGGGCTGCTCCCTTCCGGTATTTCTCTGCATTGCTACAATAGTCAGATATTCATATAAAACAAGATTACTACTAATCAGTGTTCCTCAGGGGAACTCAAGTTTTTGTCCAGTTCAAACTGTTTTACCAGTTTACAGTGTGTCAGATGGATCCATGATGTTCATTCTTTTATTCGGACTGCTATGGGTGTTGTAATCAATACCTGGTATGGGCCTTCCCACTTGGGGGAGACCCAGGTTTTCCTCTTGACAATTTTAATCCAAACCCAGTTCCCGGGTTTCACTTCCAGGATCCTGTTGTTCTTCTGATCTGAAAAGCAATCATTTGTTAAAGAGGTGTTAGTCCTGGTCAGCAATTTCCTCATGTAATCTGCTATCTCTTCACCCCCCTCACGTTCTGCAGGCAAAAGATTTTGCCACTGCGGGACGTAATAAGGTCTCCCGTATAATAGTTCAAATGGTGTGACCCCTTTTGAGGTGGGAGTGGTACGCATGGATAGGAGTGCCAAAGGTAAGCAGTCTATCCAAGACTGATGTGTCTCGGCCATGAGTTTACGTAACTTGCCTTTGAGAATGCCATTATGGTGTTCAACCAACCCTGCTGACTGTGGGTGGTAGGCACAATGGTGTTTTAACTCGATCTGAAAAACGGCGGCCAGCTTTTGAATAACTTAGTTTATGAAATGTGTGCCATTATCAGAATAGATGCGTGTAGGTAGCCCAAAATGAGGGATAATGTTATTTGTAAGGGCCTTGGTTACCGACAGTGCATCTGGGTGTGCTACCGGAAAAGCTTCAACCCATTTCGTAAAAGCGTCAATAATAACTAACACAAATCACTTCTGTTGAACAGGAGTTAGTTCAATAAAATTCATGCAGATTGTGTGAAATGGATACGGAGGCAGCGGAAAAGCTGCTGGGGTGATCCGCCCCCCACCACCATGGTATTGTGCACAAAGCAGGCACGATAAACAAAATCGTTTAGCACATGCTATAAAGCCCTTGGTCCAGAACATTTGCTGGATCATTTGAACCATAGCAGCAGGGCCCAGATGAGATGGGCCATGCATCACTAATGAGGCATACCTAAAAAGGTTTGTTGGTAAGACATACTTATCATTTGGACCTACAAAAACTCCCTGCTTTTGAATAGCCCCATATTTAATCCATCGCTGTTTTTCCTGAACTGTACTAAGTTCCTGCATTACCTGTAAAGTTTGTAGATCAAATTTATCTGTAGGGTGAAGTTCCTTCTGTGTGGTCTCGAGTGCAAAAGTAGAGGTTAAGGCTGCACTTTTTGCAGCTTTGTTAGTCAGTGCATTTCCAAGTAGTACTGGATCCTTGGCATTTGTGTGTGCTGCACACTTGCAGATGGCCAGTCCCCGTGGCAGTTGGACAGCTTGTAAGAGGCTAAGGATTAAATCCTTGTGGGTTATTTCCTTTCCTGAGGCCATAACCATTCCCCTATTTTTCCATTGCTTTGCAAGACATGGACCATGGAAAAAGCATACTGACTATCTGTGTAGATAGTAACTGCTTTATCCTTGGAAATGGTGCATGCTCTGGACAAAGCAATCAATTTGGCCGCTTGTGCGGACAGGTTCCTGCGGAGGGGTCTTGCCTCTAGTACCGTAGTCTCAGTTGTGACTGCATAACCCAGTTGTGTAATGCCTGCCTCATTTTTACATGCTGACCCATCTACAAACAGGGTCCAATCTGAATTTGCCAAAGGTTGGTCCTTAAGGTCTGGTCTTGGTAAGACATTAGAGTGTATCAAATCTAAACACACGTGAGGGGCACCATTGTCAGCTGTAGGTAACAGCGTGGCTGGATTAAGAATGGTACATCGCTCAATGGTCATGTGTGGTTGTGATAGTAATGTTGTCATGCAGGATAAATGTCTGCTAGGAGAGAGAAAGGTAACTTTATCCTGTAGTAGTATTACCGCGACAGAGTGCGGTACTCGTAAGGTAAGGTCATGAAACAAAACTAGGGTCGCAGACGCTTGCACAGCCTGTGTGGCTGTGACTACTGCCTGTACACAGTGTGGCAATGATTGTGCCACTGTGTCCAATTTACTGGAATAAAAAGCTAATGGTCTTAACTTATCCCCATAAGTTTGCAACAGAACCGATGTCATAAAGCCCTGCTTACAATCTACTGTCTGAACAAAGGGTTTTGTATAGTCAGGGAAGCTAAGTGTTGCAGATCCTGCTATCAACTGTTTTACCCTAGTAAATGCCTGTATTGCCTTATCCGTCCATTGCAGCGCGTCATGTGCTACCATGGGAAGTGCGAAAATAAGTTCTGAAAGTGGACTTACTTCCTCTGCATAGTTGGGAATCCAACTACGACAAAAATTTGTTATTCCTAAAAATGACATAATTTCTTTTTTTGTGCTGGGCATTGGTGCCTGTAAAATGGCTTCTTTTCTACAGTTATCTAGTTGTCTACCAGCAATTGAAATGGTATAGCCTAGATACCGTACTTCAGTTCTACAAAATTGTAATTTAGATTTATTTACCTTATGTCCCTCTTTCGCCAAAAAATGCAATAACCGAATAGTTTCGGACTCACAGACAGCCTCCGTGGGTGCAGCCAGTAAGATGTTGTCCACGTACAATAGTAGATGACAGCCATGCTCTGGTTGAAACTGTGCCAGGTTTGTCGACATTTCTTGCAAAAAGATTGTAGGGCTTTCACAATATCCCTGCGGCAGTCGTGTGTATGTGTACCACTTGCTCATAAACGTAAAAGCGAACCAAAACCTACTATCTTTCTGTAGGGGAATAGAAAAGAATGCATTACTAATGTCAATAACAGAAAAATACTTATCCATGGGAAGGATATCATTTAACAAAACAGATGGATCTGGGACCATAGGAGCCCTTGGCACTACAGCAGCATTTACAGCCTGCAGATCCTGTACCATTCTCCATGTCCCATCCGGTTTCCTTACTGGGAACAAGGGTGTGTTACACAGTGAATCTGTACATGGAATTAAAACCCCAGCTCTCAGTAGAGCCATGATCACTGGAAAAATACCTTCTTCTGCCTTTTTACTTAATGAATACTAACGCTTATGAGGTCTAAAATTGGATTTTGGAGTTATTTTAACCTGTCCTGCTGTTTTCATTAGCCCAATGTTGTGCTGTCCTAGGGACCATAAGGATTTTGGTACTGAATGTAGTTTCAATTCTTCTTGTGGGGTCAGAAAGCATAGTCAGGATGGCATGCCTCCTGTCGGTGTTAACCAATCTTCTCGAAGATGTACCGTTGGTCTGGCCTGGGTCACCCAATTTAACTTCTGTACCTGAACCCCCTTACCTGCCAGCTGTTCCGGTGTCATCTTTGACCAATCGGTAACCTTTTTCCCAACTATATACCATGCCGTTTGTTCTTCCCTAGTCACAGATACATGTAGGATTGAGGCATTTTGAAAAAGCTGTTGCATGTCTCTTGTGAGACTACAAGTAACTGCGGAGTTCCCTGCCCTGTCCCAATAAAGATTTTGTAATAGGATCCTGGTCACCTTGTGTTTAAAAAATTGTTCCTCATACTTGGGATCAGGTCCCACATTTTTCCTGTAATACATTGTACAGTGTAGTTGTTTGGCAGCCTCTGGCAACTGAATAGCTGTACTATATTTGCTCAAAGCTAGGTTAGTTAACTCATTGGCAACGCTTTGTGGTCCTGTTTCAATAAGATCATTACTATACCAGTAATGTAAATCCCCTTGCCCTACCTGCAACATTTCACCCTGGATTTTCATACGCTTAGCCAAGATTCCTAATGTAGTTGGTACCGCTGCTATTCTAAAAACATGCATCAAATCCCTTCCTAATAAGTTAACAGGGCAAATCCGAGAGACAATCACCCGAAATCTAATGGTTTGATTAGTTTCAGAGTCCGTAAACCATAAAGGTTTAGACAAAGGTTCCTTATAAATGCGGCCGTCGGCCGCTTTGACTAATACATAGTCATCAGTAGTCACATTGGACGGCACTGCAGTGTGTTTCAATAAGGTCCTAGAAACCCCTGAGTCACATAGAAATTCTACGTCCCTCCCTTCAACCTGTAATATGATTACCGGTTGCACTTCTAACTACATAGTCGTAGCTAGAGCTGTCAGGCTAACAACCTGATATTCACCTTTTTCTGAAAAATCAGTTATCTCATGTTCCCATCCTGCACATTCCCTTTTACCTTCTTTATTCACATCCTCAAAATCATCCTCATTCTGTATTACTGACTCTTGCCAGTTGACCTCAGCACCTGGGTACGGTTCGTCCGTGCTGCCATCATATAGTCATGCTGAACTATGATCTGGAGCAGCAGCGGATTTTCCGGGATTCCGGCAATCTCTTGCGAAATGCCCCTTCTTACTACATTTAAAACATTCCCCCCTCTTTTGTCTGCCTTCGTAATCTTCAAAATGTCCTACATTCCCTCTCCCTCTGCCCCTACCCCGTCCCCTTCCTCTACCTCTGTTGGACGGAGCTTACATTAACATAAGTGTTTCATCCGTGCTCACCGTAAAGGTTTGAGCCTGTTTTCTTTTCTTTTTCCTCAAGATATTTTTCTGCATGTAAGGGGATATGAGTCTGCGGACAGGGTATGTACTTTAGCTTCTTTTTGTTTTTACTCTGATTTGTCTATACTACGGTTACGTAGTTCCAGAGTCTCCTCTGCTTGTTTTTTGTAAAACTACGGAGGGTATTTTTCCCTGCTTCTCTGCCTCCTGTAAAACTATGGAGGACACCTTTTCTTGATTTTCTGCTTCTTTTTCCTGATACTGGGGTGGACCGACCATTTCTTTAGGGACTTCTGGATACAAGGGTTGGGCTGTCGGTTTACGACAGACAACAGATGTCTCGTCATCTTCTTTATGGACAAAAAATGCACCTTTTGCACTCGAGCCACCACTTTCCTTATTCGAAAATTGTTCCCTATGCCTCTTATTAGCTTCTTTTAACCATTTCTGTGCTTGAGGGAATCCCACCTTTACTTGATTTTTAACTTTGCCTCCTGCGTCCCTACGCAGATCTCTCACTAAATTTTGACATTCTGATCTATTAAGTTACCACTAAATCCATAATTTGTCTTTCATTTTTTATGTATTTTAAGTTTTTTTTTTTTTTTGGATGTAATTTAAACATATATTCCTCATCTTCAGTCCTTTTATTTAAGCAGCCCTTACTAGCACAACAACTGCTTCCTATTCCCATTTTTCTTATTTAAAAGAAAAACTGTTTCCTTTTCCTGAGATCTCTACTGGTCTTTTGTAAAATTTAAACAAAAGAAATTCCTTTATGACTAGTCCCTTAAAAAAAGTACTTTTATAAATGTAAAAGCTTACCTTACTGCGGATCTTCCGCCCCGTTCGTCACCGTCCCACGGATCGAATCTAAGAGTGACTGGCCTCTACTTACGACTTCTTTGTCGGAGGTCTTTCCATTCAAGGGAGCCCAAGATTCATTCTCCCCTCCTGTACAGGTTTTTCAGTCCCTCTTATGCGATTCGTACCGTGAAGAGGTGGCCCCACGTTCTTGGGCGCCAGAAATGTCAAAAGATTTTAATACTCTTAACATATACTGGAAGAATCACACAGATAAAAATAAGCAAAAAGGTTTATTTTACATGCATGGAGACATGCTACAAAGTACATGGTATGTCAGCAGTCTAATTTCTGTACACTTCACATGGCTTTTTATACCCTTCTCAGCACATACACAGTAACTGGTTACCAGACAAGGAATTTCAGTCAAGGCTATAAATTCACATACTGGAGCCTTAGATGGTTAGAGGTCAGTCACAAGATAAGCTTGTGCCTGGACCAAGGTAACATCTGTGCATTCCTCTTTGGTCAGCAAATTCTTTACAAGAAAAACAGCTTATTTTAACTTGCTTCTTTGCTTGCAATGCAATTTCACATTTTAACCCTTACTATACATGATACAAAGATGTTGAACACAAAGATTCTTACTACACTTTTCAATTTCTTGTACTGATTTACTGGTTAACAGGAAGTTTTTAGCTGAAGTATTTTGTATACTCGTGCATATGCCACTAGAAACAATATCCCTTCAAGTAGAGTGAAAAATTAGCTGGCATAATCTTATTCTAGAGCATGAGTGTAGACAGGCACAGACTATATGATCCATGGTGAACCAAATAGTTTTAAGGAGGCATGAGACAAAGGCAGTATTATGCTCAGCACAAGCTTGCCAAATGTCCCAGCATCAAACATGCAAATATAAGTAGAAAAGTACAAGCACACAGGCAACATATGCTTCTTCTATTATTAGCTAGCCATTTTAAGGCTACAAGTGCAATATTTTTAATATACATCTGACATTTCTAATTATCTTTTAGGATATACTGCAAAACAGAGGCTGTTATGTTGGGAGAAGTGGCATTGAATTAGTTTAGTGCACAAATCAAAAAGTTTGGCAAGATTCAACAAGTGCCTACCACACCCATTTCATGGCCTGGCAGAGCCAATACAATCCTGTTTGGATTCCTGTTTTACAGCAGATATTCTGTGCAGTGAGTGGTTCATGTTCTTGCTATAAAGCTTTTGAACCACTAAAGGTGGTATTGTACTAACAAAAATATAACATCTTCTTCAGTGTGTCTAATCTGTCCTTGTTTTTATCAGTAACATTTTGGTTATGCCCCAGTACCACAGCTTTTAACTTCTTGCCTCCAGAATGAGGAGCAAAGCCAAAAACAGCCAGGGGTGCTGGCCCCACATAAGCATAATTTTTAAAATAGTGGTAATTTTGACTCAGAAATTCAACAAAGAAAATGTAAAAACAAACAAAAAAGCACGTTTTTATAGACAAAGAATTGTTTTCTATTAAGAATCGCTGTTATCTATCCACAACCTCTTTACCCACTTTTGAAATTATGTCAGGGTGTCACTTTGACAGTGACAATCATCAACAGCCAAGGTTCACACCATCTACTGCAGATGTTCTTCCATACCACACATTTGCACACACACACCTACAGCCAGTTAAGAGTATTCAATCCACCCACTGCATGTCTTTGGAATGTGGGAGAAAACTAGACTGCTCTTATGTCACATCTTTTTAGATTCTACTCCACAAAGGGGGAGCCACCACTGATCCTGGGAACTATCGACCTATTAGCCTGACGAGCCTAGTCTGCAAGGCCCTGGAACGTATCATCATGGAACTCATAAACAAAGACATTGGTAACCTCCAAACTCTGGATCCCACCCAGTTCAGGTTTGTGAAAGGCAGATCACGCATCCTGAACCTGATCGACCTCTTTGAGGCAGTCACCAAAGCCGTGGATGGGGGTAAGGTGGTTCACACAGCCTATCTTGACCTCGCCAAGGCTTTCGACACCATCCCCCATTCTGGAATTATAGCTAAACTCACTAAACTAGGTATAAATCCCTACGTCACAAGATGGGTTGCCAAACTGGCTCACTGACAGAACCCACACTGTAAAAGTTGCAGACTCCAAATCTGACCTCAAAGTACTGACAAGTGGAGTACCACAGGGTTCCGTCCTGGGACCTCTCCTGTTTGGTATCTACTTCTCTGAAGTACAGGCTAACACAGAAGGCCTCTGGCTAATGAAGTTCACAAATGACTGCAAACTAGGAGCCATAGTCAAGTCCCCAAAGGATGTGGACATCCTACAGAAGGGCCTCACTGAGACAGATGCCTGGTGTCAGAGCCATGGCCTCAAGCTCAATGCCAAAAAGTGCAGTGTCATCCCCTTTGGTAAAAACTCTGTATCCATGAACTACCACATAGGCAGCAATCTACTTAACACCGAATGCGTGATAAGAGACCTTGGGACCCAGGTGGACAGTAGTATCTCCTTTGATAGTCACATCGCCACAGTAGTCAGGAAGTCCTTCTACGTGGCACACCTCATCATAAAAGGGTTCTCATCCAGGAAAAAAGAGGTCATTGTTCCCCTCTACTCGTCACTCATTAGACCCATTATAGAGTACAATGCCCCTTTTGGAATGTACCTCACAAGACATCTGCAGCAGCTGGAAAGGCCACAGAAGTACCTCACAAAGAGGATTACTGGCCTCAAACAAATGCCCTACACTGACCGTGTCAAAAAACGCCAGTTTTACTCCATAGCATATAACCTACTCCGAGGTGATCTCTGTCTAACATATAAAGCTATGTCAAACCCTGAGATGTTGGACATGCTACATCTAAAGAAATCCCAATCCCTCCGAGCTACACTCTCTAGGGACCTAAATCTTGTCACCACAATAAACAGGACACGCTGGAGGGGTAGATTCCTGTCCCAGAGACTTCCTATACTCTGGAACAAGCTACCCATCTATGTCAAGCAAAGTTCTTCATTAGCACTCTTCAAGAAAAATCTTGATGAGTGGATGGGAAATAGGAAATACACCCCGGGGATCACTTCTGTGTCTCTGCTGGACAGTGGCACAGGAAAATAACTTTCTTGGGTGGTGCAAGCTATGGAACTTTGCTGGCTAGGCTTATGTAGGCCCTTGGGCCGATAGCCTAGTACCTACCTATGAACCTATAAATCTGGGTCATTTTTTTACAGGCACATTACATACCTCTCAAGTGTACCTCATTATGAGGAACGTGCATCATGAGGGGTCTTAAAAAGGTTCATGTTCCTCAAAGTTCCACATTGAAAGTGTCACATATTCACTGCTAGGATTTTTTTTTAACAAATAACTATGGTAAATAGAAATGAATCAATTTAATTCATTAAAAGATCTTTTTTATAAGCAAAACCAGCATATTTTAATTATTCTATGACCTTTCTAGTTGAAGTTGTTAGTAAGCCGTTAGTATGTGTTCCACATTTTGTCCATTTGTTCCACATTATGAGGGCTAGCGTTCCTCATTTTTGGGGACTGAAGGTTGAGAGCTCTGCGCATTAGATTTTACAAGACAAACCATAACCACAATCAGTGCAAAAGGCTGGACTTCAGATGTTTGTTAAAAGTGTAAGCTTACTTTCATATACTTTGTATTATATGTATTTCATATCACACCAAGATGTTTCAAATTACGGAAATCAGAAAAAAATGTTGTCCTAGCACTTCAGATTGTTGGAATTTTTATGCTTTTTTTGTAGAACACAGCTGTCTAGCTAGGGACTGTCTTACACGAATAGATGTAGATGGGTACTCTTATCTGTTCAGTCATGTCAGTTGCATGACCGATTACTAGAGCTTTTTTTGCAGTCTTAGAAGTCATGTAGGAGGGACGGAACAAAAGTATTGAATTGAAAATCAATGACAATTGAGAACATATACCCGTCTCTCCTCAACCATTAGGTTGTTTCGACCAAATGAGAATGGTTCTTGTTCTTCAGGGAGGAAAAAAACAGTTTGGATACAAACCTTGTTTTACTAAAGTTCGAACATGAACAGTATTAATATTTACACATGAATTATTGATTTCGTTCAGTGAAGAAGAAAAATACACATATTCCAACAAATTAAAGCCCAATAATTTTTTGCAGCATCACTCATATACTACAATGCAACATCAACATGTACTTCGGCAAACGTTGCTAACGTACGATGTCAGGAGCACATGGCATGTAACGCACTGACGTATGAGGGTCGAAAGCAAAACATAAGCATGTTCTGACTGAGTGTGTGTCATTCAAGGGGGCTGTTTCGTAAATTGTGGAATGATTTCTTAACCTTATAACGGGTTCACGTTAATATATTGACATGGCCCATCCTTATCTGTTGCTGTCCAGAAGTTGTCAAACATTATACCGCAGGTTGTCATACAACAGTCAGGGAATACCCAGTTGCATTAGAGTGGTAAGTGCAAAGGATTGTACGTATAAGATTGACATTTAAAGGACATTGGAAAAACCCATGTGGGATATAGAGCAATATATTCATTTTTGTAACCTTGATAGTAGTTTTTAAACATTCCATTGTAAAAAAAAAAAAAAAAACAAACATCCTATGATGGTTTGTGGTGTGGGAGGCGTGGCCTAGATTAGTGTCCGAAATATGCTTGTAGTTTACTGGATGTGTGCTGAGGTGGTTTATTATAGTTGATGCATGCTGTTTGAATTTGTTATAGAACATCGAAGTAGTTTGAAGACAAGTCAGTTGTTTTCGTGTTTGCACACACGGATGTGTTTAATGTGTGGATATAGTTAATGTTGTTGCATCGTATAAATATTGCCCTTAAATTTACAGGTGCTTCAGCTATCTGTCCTAATGCTTTTAAAGCAAAGGTTGTGTTGTGTATGAGACCGCCTACGCCGCCTTGCCAGTATCTCAAGCTTTACCTCCTTTCCCGAGGAGAGATAGTTAGTCCTTTTTGGATCACACTGTTTATCCTGCAGATGGAGTTTATTCTAGAGAAGGGGAAGTGCTGGTTGATGTCTCGTCATGGTCTTCTGTTTGCCTGCTAATGAAGGTGTAGAGCTCTGGTTCTAGTATTGGCTGAGTTCTTTGACTTACTGATTTTTATAGAAGGTCAAGGACCACCACCTCTCTAATAACACAATAAGCAGAGCACAGATTCACCTCTCAGGTATCTGTAAGGTACAGGGACAGGGTTGCAGTTTCTCCTGGTAACCAATGTTCTTAATGTCAGAAATCTTTTTTTTTGGGATCATTTGGAGATATTCTGATTTGTTGATAATTTCTTTGCTCAGTAAGACACTACCAAATGGAGCATTGTTCTCTGTAATGGTCTTGGCGGGGAACAGTAACTTGTTTAGATCTGAATGAAATGCCTTTAGTTGTTAGTGGTGATCAGAGGAGATGGAACTGTCAACCCAAGTGCCCAGGTCCATGAATATTATTTTGTGTAGCAAGAGTATACTTTCTCTACTGTATGTTGTGGGTATTTTTAACTGAAAGAACCAGTACTAATCTTCCATTTAAGTATTTTTCTGTAAACTAGGTATTAACTAGGGCAAGCTGTTTCTGAAGAGTAGAGCTGTCTGAGGGTTTTTGCCAACTACATCCATTTTGAAGTATTTTGCAGATTTTATTAACCAGAGAGCCTAGTTATCATTTGTGAGATTGAAGAAGTACATGCCAAGTGTGTGTGTGTGTGTGTGTGTGTGTGTGTGTGTGTGTGGGGGGGTACTTTTCCAGACCCTTGGGAGATTCCACTACTTAGTTTAGCACTATTTGAAGAAGTACCTGCTGCGTGAAATACATGGGTTTATTTTTCTGCTAAATGGCTATTGTTTTTACCATGTAAAATCTGTGTGTGTAGATATCAGTTTCCTTACAATTCCGTTGTAAGGTATGATATCTTATGCTTTGGCCAGATCAAGATAAGCTATATAAACAGCATGAGCACTGTTGGTAGCTTATATAACCCTCTCAAAGAAAGTAACATGGTGTTGGGGGTCAAGCATAATTAGATTGAGATTAATTATGATACAGTCTGTAGCTTTACAGATTAGGCTGGCAAGGCTGATTGGTTTTAATTTCCTGGGTCTGCGATCCTTATGAAGGGACATAGTAACAGCAGTGTGCCAGAATTTGGAAACATTGCCTGTGGCTTGTCTTAAGTTTAATAGTTTAAGGAAAAGTTCAGCAAGGTCCTGCTTGACACTATTTAATCTGCACCCAGGTATGTTGTTGGGACCCATGGATGAAGTGTTTTTGTTAACATCATAAGAACTTGTTAATGGGGAGTGCAAGGGATTTTGGGATGAATGGTGTTGGAATAGGTGTTTTGTAGGTAAAGTTTGCAACAAACTTGTTTGCTATGTCATTTGGGCCATTGTAGGATGGCTCATTAGGGAAAAGATCAGAGCAATGTTGAGTGTTATTTCTTTATTTTTAGTATAACCAGAGAAGAATTCTTTTTTAGCTTCTGAAAAATATCTGCATTCATAGGTTGTTTTGCTGGTTTGTTACAGTGCTTTTCAGATTGTCTTTCTTTACTGGGAAAATCCAGCTGGGCAAGACTCATTTTCATCAGTGGTCTGGGGAGAAAAGCTTCAGTAAATGATATTTACAATTTCTCTACATGTGATAAATAAGAAGTACATTTGCAACAGTAAAACTTGTATACAGAAGTAATGCTAGAAGTACATTTCAGAAAAAAAAAATTCTTTGACAACCTTTCAGTAGATTGTACATAGGATATTGCCTAGCCAGAAGTTTAGCCAAGTCAGCACCCAAAGCCCCTGTCTGGCAGGGACAGAAGTGGAATCCCAGAGGTGTATTTTCTGTTTACCATCCAGTTACATCTGAGTTTACACTGTATGAAGTATATTGTATTGCATATAAATGTATGTATGCTAGTAAGATAGGACAGAGGTTAGAGAAACTTGTTAAATACATACAAAGTGAAATATTGTGTTTGATGTAATTGAGGTAGGAAAGGGGGTTAGTGGGTAGAGCAAGCTATGATGTTGTGTAAGAGTTAAAGAGAAATATGGAGTATGGTGATAGCAGAACAGTGAAAGGTGTTAGTCTGGGGAGAAAGGTAATACTCACGCAGAGGAATTCTAGCATTACTGTACAGTTTAAGGAGTTGCAGTCTCTCATGATAAAGTTTATATGAGCTGACTTTCGGGGCCTGTTTTTAAATTCCTTATGGTATTTGAGTCTGCTTGGGACTGCTATAGTTATTTGTGTTAACTGAACATAAACCTCCTTAGTGAAGTTGGCTACTTGATGTGGTCAACAGTAGTGATCATCATCATCATCTTTCGGCTGTTCCCGTTAGGGGTCGCCACAGTGGATCATCTGTTTCCATTTCTTCCTGTCCTCTGCATCTTGCTCTGTCACACCAACCACCTGCATGTTCTCTCTCACCACATCCATAAACCTTATCTTAGGCCTTCCTCTTTTCCTGTTACCTGGTAGCTTCATCCTTAGCATCCTTTTCCCAATATACTCAGCATTCCTCCTCAGCACATGTCCAAGACAACATAATCTTGCCTCTCTGGCTTTGTCTCCAAACCTTCCAACCTGGGCTGACCCTCTAATATACTTATTCCTAATCCTGTCCACCCTCGTCACACCCAGTGCAAATCTTAACATCTTTAACCCTGCCACATCCAGCTCGAACTCCTGCCTTTTTGTCAATGCCATTGTCTCCAACCCATATAACATAGCTGGTCTCACTACCCTCTTGTAGACCTTCCCTTTCACTCTTACTGGTACTAGTCTGTCACAAATCACTCCTGACACTCTTCTCCACCCACTCCATCCTGCCTGTACTCTCTTCTTCACCTCTCTTCTGCACACACCATTACTCTGAACTATTGATCCCAAGTATTTAAACTCATCCACCTTTGCCACCTCTACTCCTTGCATCCTCACCATTCCTCTATTCTCCCTCTCATTCACACACGTATATTCTGTCTTAGTCCTGCTGACCTTCATTCCTCTTCTCTCTAGAGCATATCTCCATCTCTCCAGGGTCTCCTCCACCTGTTCCCTACTCTCACCACAGATCACAATGTCCTCTGCAAACGTCATAATCCACGGGGACTCCTGTCTGATCTCATCTGTCAACCTGTCCATCACCATTGCAAATAAGAAAGGGCTCAGAGCTGATCCTTGATGTAATCCCACCTCCACCTTATCCGTCATTCCCACTGCAGACCTCACCGCTGTCACATTTCCCTCGTACATATCCTGTACCACTCTTACATACTTGTCTGACACTCCCGACTTCCTCATACCTCATCAGAGCTGTCCAGACCTTGCTGTGGCAGAGGGAAGTCCTACTGTCTACCAGTGGGACTGGTGAGCATTGTACTGCCTATCTAACGCTAGAGGAGTGGTTTCCAGCTCTGAAATTGTAATTTTATTAGCCTTTTTGGGCTGATTTCTAGCCCTTTCAACTTTCTGGCTTAAAAACGCATGTGTTTGCACATTTTTCACATCGTGCTGCACTATGAGGCTACAGTTAAACTATTCCAGGTGCCAGAAAATATGCTCTTCAAATTTTCCCTTAAAACTAGCTGGTTTCTCAGTAGTAGCACTAAAATCTGAACCCCTGTGACTAGTACTTGCTCTAGAACCTGCTGTAAAGCACTAGGAAGCCTGAACTTGATACAAGCACTCAGCTCTCCTTGTCAATAAGGAGAAATTAATCATAGGCACTAAACAGCCTACAATTGCAAAGTACCTTGCAAAGGTAAGGGAAAACAGCTCTTAAACCGTACAAAAAAGCACCTAAACAGGCATGTCCAAGGGTCAGCTTCCGGTGATTTCTCCTGTCCACTTGGTGAATCTGGGCATACTGGGGCAATGCGACAACTGCCTCGTACACAGACAATCCTCTCCTCCTACCACCCAACACTACAACCTGCGAGAGTGCACTTACATAGCCAAACTGGAAGCAAAGCTCTCTCCAGTCAAGACTGTGCTAGACAGCCAAGAGGAGAAGGCTAACACCTGCATTACACCTCTAGCAACTCATAGCCCTTCAAAACCCACACCATCAACTCCCACACACAGCAACACTAAACCCACATATGCGGAGGCCCTTAACATTAACCTGCCCAAGCAACAAGGACCTCCGAAGCCGAAACGCAAACAAACACCAGTCGCAACCAAAGTGACACATAGCTCACAACACCAGTGTGCCACCCAACAACAGCCCCTAAGGCAAGACAATGTACCAAACACTTTAGTCATAGGTGACTCTATAGTCAGGCACACTGATGTCCCACTCCCCAGCCTGAACAAGGAGAAAATTACAGTCAGCTGCCTGTCGGGTGCCAGGATCCGCCACATAACATATGCACTCAAGTCACTCCAAAACAAGTACAAATACGACTCTTTCATTGTCCATGCTGGAGTAAATGACTTGAGACGTACCTCCCTAGACTACATGAAAAGAGACATGGAAGAGCTCTTGGATCATGTGGCCCAGGCAGGTGTGACCCTAGCCCTGAGTAGCATCCTGCCTTCACCCAGAATGATACCACAGTATAAGGACAAAATGATTGACTTCAACAATTGGCTAAGCTTCTGGTGTCATTCAAAGGGGATCCAGTATTTGTCTGCCTGGGAAGACATGATCGACAAACCATGATGCTTTGCCAGAGATGGTCTGCACCTGTCACCCCTGGGATTCAGGTTACTGGCTAAAGCTCTTGCCACCCCTATAGTGCCTTTTTTAGGCAAGGTTCAAAGGATAAAACCACCACCGTAACAGATAGAAGCATGCAAAATCTGAAGGTAATGCTACTTAATGCTAGAAGTCTAAACCTCAAAATGCACTCTCTCGAGGCACTCCTAAAAATGGAGAACATCGATATCTGTGCAGTGACTGAGACCTGGTTCAAGGCTCCAGAGAGCACCCCTGCAATACCAGGCTACAATTCTTACCACACTTTTCGGCCACAAAACCAAGACCAAAACACTAAAGGTGGAGGAGTGTCCATATTCACCAAGGATATTCAAACCTCCAGGCTAGTTGCCCAACACAATGCATCTGAAATTCTTCGGGTGCAACTAACACTAGGTAAGACTGCAATCCAAATTGTAGCTTGCTACAGATCCCCCAACCATACCCCAAGATTCTCACTACACCTTCCTAAACATACTGGAAAATATTAAGATACAACCAAACACCCTAATACTAGGTGATTTCAACTACCCTGCCATTAACTGGGAAAACTACTCTGGTACAACTCCTTTTCCCAGCGGTTCTTGGAATTCATAAATTCCAACACCCTGGATCAACTAATCCATTGTCCCACCAGAGGCCCCAATATCCTAGACCTGGTCATTACCAACATGGGAGATAGATGTTCCACACCAGTGGTCACCCCCTCATTGGTCAGGTCTGACTATAAGCAAATCACCCTTGACATCCACATCCCACTCCCACCCCCCAGTAAGGAAACCTCCTTAAAAAACTTCTCCAAAGCCAACGTCATGCTACTGAAGTCAGAAGTGACAAACTTCACAACACCTACGCAGATAGGATCTGGAAGTTCGACAGCAGAATCCTACACTAAGGCACTGTACGAGCACATTCACTCGTGCATGAATCGTGCCATCCCAAATAGAACTAAGATGCTCTTCTCCAAAAAAAAGAAGCCAATCTGGTGGTCCCCTGCTATAAACAAACTATACAACGGAAGGAAGAAACTGCTGCAGAAAAGAGGAAAATCCCAGGATGCAAAAAACTCCCTCATCAGCCTCAGTAAGAAGCTGAGATATCCTCAAAAGCTAGTTACGAAAATAAAATTGCCAAAGATTCCAAAGACATCCACAAGGCATTCTATAGTTATGTCAAGAATCTAAATGGCAATGCTCAGATCTGCTCTGAACTACAACAGAATGACATTAAATATACTGATCCCAAGGATATTGCCAATATCCTGGCAGATCAATTTAGTGCCAACTTCACTCCCCTCTCACCCCCTAAAGGGCCCATCTCAATACCAAAAGATTGCCAAATTCTGATAATCACAGCCACACAGGTAGAAACAGCACTCTCCAAAGCTAAGAATACAGCATCCATGGGACCAGATGACATCCCAGGCTGTGTACTACATGAACTACAAAATGAACTGGCACCCCACCTAGGTGTCCTGTTTAATCATAGCCTCACCTCAGGCTTCGTGCCCACTGAGTGGCGCACAGCTACAGTTATCCCGCTCCACAAGGGAGTATCCACCTTGGATCCCGGGAACTACCGTCCCATCAGTCTGACAAGCCTGATCTGCAAGGGCATGGAACACATTATCATGGAACTTATAAACAAAGACATTGGCAACCTCCAGACACTGGACCCCACCCAGTTTGGGTTTGTGAAGGGCCGATCTTGTCTCCTGAATCTGATTGACTTCTTTGAATCGGTCTCCAGAGGTGTGGATGAGGGTAAGGAGGTCCACACAGCCTATATGGACCTCGCCAAGGCCTTTGACACCATCCCCCACTCTGGAATCATAGATAAACTTACTAAGCTGGGTATAAATCCCTACGTCACTCGATGGGTTGCCAACTGGCTTACTGACAGAACCCAGACTGTAAAAGTAGTCAACTCCAAATCCAGCTCCAGACAAGTGACAAGTGGAGTACCTCAGGGTTCAGTCCTGGGACCACTCTTGTTTGGCATCTACTTCTCTGAAGTACAGGCCAACATTAAGGGACTCTGGCTAACAAAGTTTGCAGATGACTGCAAACTGGGAGCCATTATTGAATCCCCAAATGATGTGGATATTCTACAAAAGGGCCTTACAGAAACAGATGCTTGGTGCCAGAACCATGGGCTCAAGCTTAATGCCAAGAAATGTATAGTCATCCCCTTTGGAAAAAAACATGTACCCATGAACTAGCACAGAGGTGGCAGGACACTAAACATCGAAAGTGTGATGAGAGACTTAGGGACACAAGTGGACAGTGGTCTCACTTTCGATAACCACGTTGCCACAACAGTCAGGAAATCCTTCTACGTGGCACACCTCATCACTAAGGGCTTTTCATCCAGAAAAAAGGAGGTCATTGTCCCACTGTACTCATCCCTCATTAGACCCATTATAGAGTATAATGCCCCATTTGGTATGTACCTCACAAGACATTTGCAACAGCTGGAAAGGCCACAGAAATACCTCACTAAAAGAATCACAGGCGTAAAGCAGATGCCATATGCTGACCGTCTAAAAAAAACTCCAGCTATACTTTGTGGCATATCGTCTACTCGGAGGCGATCTCTGCTTAACATACAAGACCATGTCAAACCCTGAGCTGTTAGACATGCTCCACTTAAAGAAATCCTAATCCCTCAGAGCCACACGCTCCAGGGATCTAAACCTTATCATCACAATGAACAAAACATGCTGGAGGGATAGGTTCCTGACCCAGAGACTCCCCATACTCTGGAATAGACTGCCCATACATGTCAAGCAGAGCACCTCATTGGCCCTCTTCAAAAGGAACCTTGATGATTGGATGGGATATAGGAAATTCACCCCGGGGATCATGTCAGTTGCCCTGCTAGACAGGGGCCCAGAGAAGTAAATATTGTGGGAAAAAATTTCCAGGGAATTGTTATGGCTAGGCTTGCATAGGCCTTGGGGCCAGTAGCCTAGTACCAACCTATGAACCTATACAATACCACAACTCCTCTCTAGGCATCCTGTCATATGCTTTCTCTAAGTCTACAAAAACACAATGCAGCTCCTTCTGACCTTCTCTGTACTTCTCCATCAACACTCTGAGCAAACATCGCATCTGTAGTGCTCTTTCCCAGCATGAAACCATACTGCTGGTCACTAATCATCACATCCCTTCTTAACCTAGCTTCCACTACTCTTTCCCGTAACTTCATGATGTGACTGATCAATTTAATCCCTCTGTAGTTACCACAGCTCTGCAGATCACCCTTATTCTTAAAAATCGGTACCAAAACACTTTTTCTCCATTCCTCAGGCATCCTCTCACTTTCCAAAATTTCATTAAACAATCTGGTTAAAAACTCCACTGCCATTTCACCTAAACACCTCCATGCTTCCACAGGTATGTCATCTGGACCAACAGCCTTTCTATTCTTCATCCTCTTCATAGCTATCCTTACTTCCTCCTTGCTAATCCATTGCACTTCATGATTCACTATTCCCACATCATCCAACCTTCTCTCATTCTCTTCATTCATCAACCCCTCAGAGTACTCTTTCCATCTGCTCAACACACTCTCCTCGCTTGTGAGTACGTGTCCCCCATTATCCTTTATCACCTTTACCTGCTGCACATCTTTCCTAGCTCGGTCCCTCTGTCTAGCCAATTGGTACAGGTCCTTTTCTCCCTCCTTAGTGTCCAACCTTTCATACAATTCTTCATATGATGTCATGGTTTAATTTAAACATTTCATCCTATAAATGTATAAGATTTGCTATTTTGAAGGCCTTAAATACAGAGACTTTGGTAACCCAGAGGTATGATTTTTTTAACACCTTTATGGAATTATTACTTGTGACACAGGCAAGCTTACATTCATATAAAAATAATCAAACCATGTTAACAAGTTCTCATTTACAAACATTGTAATTCACATTTATTGTTATATATCATATAATCTAATAAACATTACTCAAATTATTCAATTCCTGACTTCTCTTAAACCTCATTACGCTTCCAAAACATTTTTCTGTATGTATTGTCCCCAAAATTTCAATTTTTTAATGTAATTTACTCCTACCCTTTTCTAAAGATCCCACTTCCTGTTCTGTTATCTCAGTTACAGTATACACTACTTCAAGTACAGTTGGTTTAGATTTTGATCTCCATTTTATAGTAATTGCTTTTTTGGCAGTCATCAGAATCTAACTTCAGAAGGCTTTACTATGTCTAGGCAATTCAGATTCTGTATCCTAGCTGAAAAAATCATTTCCTTAGTTACAATCATTTAAGTACCCTGTAGGGAATTTTTAAAGTCTGCCAACTCATTACATTCCCAAAACATATGTTTCCCGTTACCTCTGTCTTCCCCATCACACCTTAAAAGTTTGTCATGTACCTGAGAAAAAATTATTTGAAGTCTGTTTGGGGTATTTAAGTACCTATGCAAACACTTCCAGGCAAAAATTCTTGATCTTCTAGATTTGTAGCATTTTTGGGAGCCATACATATGTCCTCCCTTGGTTTCTTTGTAAATTGCATATCTAATCTGTCTTCCTAGTCTTTTCTGACCTCTTCTGATTGATTCCTATAGTTACCGTGCAATATTTTATACACCCAACTAATTATCCCTTTTTTAACTGCAGCATCCATTCTAGATTCAATTAAAAACTGAACCAGTGCAGGCCTTTCATTTATGATTCCCTTGTCCTTTTCTCTTTCTGTATACTCTTATCAATCCCTGATATGGAAGGCAATCACTAGGCTACAATCTAAATATTTATTTGCCATCATCTTCCCCAGTAAATTCCACCCCCATCTTCTCTGTTCTGTGTACCCCAATTGCACCCATCCCTGTCGGCAGAATCTCTAGTTCTTTGTATTCTTTCTACAACATACGACTTTATGAATATAATATTCTGTATGCCATCTATTATTCTCCTTAAAGAACTGCTTCCAAAATTCCATTCGTTCCTTATTTCTTGAATTACTCCCTCTACTTCATTATTATTATTCATTTCCACTTTCAATTGTAGCTTTCTGCTTGTGTTATGTACAAGAGCCTTAACTGTGTAGCTCTAAAATATCCCTTCAAATCATGTAGTCCTAAACCTCCTTGTTCTGTTGGGAAGATCAGCTTATTTCATTTGACTCTTCCCCTCCCAAATAAAATCGTTCAACGTTTTATTAATTACTGTCAAAAACTTCTTCTTTGGTAAATAGAAATATTCCTGACCTGTGTATAAAACTAAAGGGACTAAAATTGTTTTACTATTTGTATTTTGATATTCATATCCATAGGCAAGAGCTTCCAGTTTGTCAGTTTTTGTATTGGCTTTTGTTTAGTCTTGTCCCACATATTCTTAGTTGCCATAACGGAAATCATTTTTAATCCATACTCCTAATTAATGTCAGTGGCACAACAGATAGCCTTTAATGCAGAAGGTGATAGGTTCTGTTCCCATACTAGATTGATCAATTACTGTCACTGCAGTGCTGCATAAAGGGGGGTGCTACACTCCTGAGTTTGTGGTCCTTTGGATTAGACATTAAACTGAGGCCCCATCTGCTTGAGTTGGAAGCAGCTCAGGTGGATGTAGAAGATTCCATATCAAAAAGAGTAGGGTTTTTATTGCTATATAGATTCCATAGTGTTTACATATTTACATTATTTACAACTCTTTACAAATCTCCCTATATTATGAACTTCAATTTAAGTATCCCCCCACTCTTTTATCCACAACCAAAACATTTTTCTCCAGAATCTTTGTCAAAAATCTATTTTCCATTGTATTTGATTTCATTCAGTCTCTCATTCCATATAGTCCATCTGTCCATATTTTCACTTCTTCCTGTTTTTGTGCTCCATAATAACCATATTATGTTATGTCCATATTTATTTGCTCAAATTTTAGCATACTTTTCACCTTATGTTTACATATTTCCTTCCAGAAATTAATACATTTCAAAAGCACATGCTCTATAGTCTCAAATTCTCCACATTTGTTACATATTCTGTCTTGCTTTTTTTGTATGGCATATTTGCCATAACCAATCTCCATAAAAATATCTTTACGTTCTTTAATCTTTTTATAGCCATTATATCTCACCATAATGGCTTGTTTCTTATCTATTTCTAAAACATTGCATGGATCAATGCAATAAATACTTTCATAATGTTTAAGTACCATTGCTTTCTATTTTCTCACATATATTCTTTTTCATTTTGCATGGTACAATTTTATCTTGGTATTCTTTCATTTCTTCAGTCACAATCCTTTTACTTTTTTTTTCTTTGAGTAGGGGAAGTTTCATGATGCTCTGGCTAAATTTCCCCTAATGGTATAAATACCACCTCTAGTCTCCCCTGAAAGTAGCCCACAAGCCTAGTGGGAACTAGCCCGGACAACAAAAAGGATAAATAAATAATACTTTTATCACATCCCTATAAATATGGGTATTTCTGAACCAATTCATGTAGCTATAGTCTTTGTTTTATCTTCATTAATTGTATATCCCAAAAAACATGGGACTGTCACAGAATATTCCACAACACTGATATGTCCTTTTCTGGTCCAGCAGGTACAAATTAATATAATCTGCAAATAGTCAACTTTTCTTGAACACCATACCAATTTATATCCTTGAATTTCTGAGTTCCTTCTTTTTTTTTTTTTTTTTTTTTTTTTTTGCTGGTTCTTCAATATATAATGCAAATAAAGGGGAAAGAGGATTTGTCTGCCTGGTTCAACTGTTTAGACACAACTTATTAGAGAGGAACCCTCCCATTTAGATTTTTGTCTCCAGTCCCTCGTATGTCATTCTAATTAACTTTTTTATTGTATCAGGAAATGCAAATGCTTCCATCGCCCTACACATAAAATCACAGCTTACTCTGTCAGTTTCTTTGTCTGCATTAAGACCCACTAAATAACAGTGGTATTTTCTTAACATTATGCTTCCCTCTGGATCATCATTTTTCTGTTAATGTCAATTGTTTGCTTCCCTTCCACCAAACCATTGATCTGTAGCTATCAATTTTGAGATCCCCATTTCCACCCTTTAGCCATTATAGACATACACTGTTTATAGTCATGGCTTAAAATTGAAGTGGGGCCTATATGAAGCTGGATCAGATGGGTCTTTACCATCTTTAGATATTACAGCTACCACAGGTTTTTTTTTTTTTTTTTTTTTTTTTTTTTTTTGAGGATGTTGGTGTCTCCCCTCCTTTTAAAATACTGTTAAACAATTCCAGGTCTTTATCACTTTGAATACCATCTCTTCCTGCAGACTTTCCGACAGATTGATTATACATCACCATTTTTATCTCATCTCCTCCTGTCTTAACTGTTAGTTGTTGATTCCATAAATGTTTGTTTGTGCTTTTTCTTGATTTTCCCACTTCTCTGCTTTATATAGATTTTCATAATTTTTTTGACATATTTCTAATACTTCTACAGGATCGCCGGTTATTTTTCTTGTTATAGGTTTCCTAAGTTTGGTTACAATCCTTTCTACTTTTTGTTGTCTAAGTCATTGTGCCAAAAGTTTTTGTGCTCTGGAGTCATCAGAAACAGTTTCTTAACATCAGTCTTTCTAAACTCATGAATATTATATAGGTACTCCCTTATTGTCTCTTTCAGCAGTCTGCAATTGTGCCTCTTCTTGTTCTGTGAGATTCCCCTTATTTTGTAATACTTTAACTTTAGTCATTCCCCTCTAAATCGTTCTTATTATTTCTTAACCAGATATCTCTTTCTTTTATTTCTACTCTATTTATTTTTAAACTCCCCTTTCATTTTATCTCATTCACTAGCTATAACTTCTTAGTACTTTCTATCTTTCGTAATAACTCCCAGATAATTTCCACCACCCATTCCTTAAATTCCTCTCTTTTTAACAGGTAGGTGGGGAAGCACCAGTATCTCATTGTTATTTCATTGCTCTGCATTTTTATCTTGGTAATTATTGGCATATGATCTGAAAAAAAAAATTATTGGCTGTATATCAAAGTTTTCAATTAAATGCACATATTCCTGTGAAATATAATGTTTGTCAAGTCTACCTCAGTTATTGTACCTTGGGGAATAATATGTAAATTCTCTCTAAGTTCCTATTACTGAATTCACTTCTTTCATACCAAATATTTTCATAAATGTCTTCAGAAATCTCCCCTGTCTTATTACATTTTACTTTTTAGACCCCCCAGATATATCCTTATTGTTGCAAATCAAATTCTAGTCCCTACCAACAAGTAATATTCCCTGCGGAAAGCTGATTATTTCTCTCAGTTTTTTTAAAGCTCTAAAACAGCAGGTTTAAGCAGTATATAAATGTATGCTAGCATAATCCTCATCCCTGCCAGTAGCCCGTTACTACTACAAATCTGCTATTATTGTGTTTTTCCCCTCTTCTCTCACTATTGGAGCTCCTCTAGCAATTAATATAAGTACTCATTGTTTCCTTTCTCCCTGATATTCTGTAAAATATCCACCCTGAAATCCTCTCTTTATCAAATTCACATGCTCATTTCTTTCCAAATGTGTTTCCTTTAACATTGCTATTTACACTCCACATTTCTTAATATAATTAAGTATTCTTTCTTTTCTCTTTATACCTGTGACACCATTCACATTCCATGATAATATGGAAAGTATTGCCTTTATAGTGGGAAGTCATTATTTCCACCTGTTATATATGGCAGCTTTTTAAATGTCTATTTCCAGCTTTTGTAATACATGCACCCATTAATGTTTGGCAGGTTAATCCTTTATACAGATTTTTTTCTTATCATTGGTACCTGTGTCACATGATTTTTTGGTTTAATAAAAACTCTCAAATAAACCAAACAAAACAAAGATCCCCCAGAACACCCCCTTAATCTGTTATCTTAATACAAACACATATAATGATGCACATCTTCAAATAATAAAGTTTAATCCTCCTTATAGGAGCATTTATTTATTTATTTTATTTTATTTTATTTTATTTTACATTTGTTTACCGGGATAATCTGACTGAACACTAGTGTCCATTTCCAGCAGAGACCCGGGGAAAAAAGCTCCATATAGTACAAAATCAACATTAGTTAATAATAACAGTTGTGGTTACAAAAGTCAAAATGAATTAACAGTTGCGAAAAAGTGATTTACAAGTACAGAGTAAGATGATTACAAAAAAATTAAGATGATTAAACAAGTGAAAGTAGGAAGATAGTTGTATAGGACTTATTGAATATGTTAGGGACAGAACAAATATTAGATAAAAAACAGCTGACTGCTAGTGATTAAAAGTATGTGACCTTGTCACATTAGTATTCACTAGGAGCATAAGGAAAAGAGCCTAAGTTGAGTACAGAAATTAGACTTATAATTAACAAGAAGAATAAGGAAATTATATTCTTGCAATGTATAATAAGAGTTCAAGGTGGACTGTAGCAGTAACATAGCCGGTTGGTGAGAAGATATGATGTAAGGTGTTGGCTAAAAGTGGGAGTGCAGGTTTGTAGCCTGATGTCAGGAGGAAGGCCGTTCCAGGTTTTAGCAATTTCATTGGGGAAGAGAGATTCACCAGAGCTGTATTTACATAGAATTTTTTCATTCAGGGCTTTATTGGTGGAACGTAATTGCCTATTTGATTTGTGGAAGTATAGTAGGCCAGTTAGGGCAGGGGGTTTCTCTGGGTAGTAGAGTATTTGGTGTGCCAGATTAAGTTGATGGTATCTTAAAAGATTGGGAAATTCAAGCCAGTATAAAGTAAGCAAGGACTTGCAGTGGTTTGAACAAGATTTGGTGTTGGTTGCAAATCTGGAGATTTTGTTGTAACATGTGGAAAGTTTATTAACGTCAGACTAATTAGATTTGTTAGTATTGGTGATGCATAAAGTAATGTTGATAGGAGATGTGATCTGGCTATAGCAATTCTCGATTTGTAAGTAAGGTACCTTTTGCAATGATACAGGGTCCCTAATTTTTTGTGGACTTTGGAGATAGTTTGGGATAAATATTTACTGAATTTCAGTTGTTGGTCAATTGTAATTCCTAGTAATTTTGCATCGGGGACTGATTTCTGCCAAATACCTGCTAACACAGGCCCAAATGAACCTGAAATTGAGGTTTTCCATGCTGAGATGTATGTTACTGCCTGTGCTTCTACTTACACTATTTTTTTTTAATAGTCTGTATCTCCCTGCATGTGAAAACTACTTCCATACTTTCTGACATAACTAACTTTTAGCCCTGAAGAAACCAGTGCTGTCTTTTATTGCCCTGTTATCAGCTTGCTTCCATGAAAATTTTAGAGGAAAAAGAACAATTTATTCCTCTGTTACAACTGATAGACAAGCTGAAATACTTTTTATTGCTGCAGGAAATGTTTTTATTATATTCTATGTTCCCTTGTTTACTTGTTTCCAATTAAAAATTATTAGATTAAGACAAGGGTCTTCATCCAGAAATTCACCTATGCAAAAGTAAGAGAAAGTATATCAGTTCTACATATATTATGATTTGTGTACTTTTGCACCCCATCCTCCACCTCACTGACCCAAGATTACAGCCTGTTAACTTAAACATGCTTTTGTCTAGCTTTTTTATCTTTTTGCACTGTAACGCCTACATTTCTTAATACCAAAAAAGAAAGAAATAAAGAATAAAAGGCATCTGTTAATACTTTATCACATACAGGGACAACCACTCTTTCCACTTATTCCTATACAGCCATATTTCAGAAACGTGATTTATGTTTCGATTGTTGTTTTACAGTGTCACATTTATTTGGTAATTTCTCTGTTGCCGGTCTTCTTCCTGTTCACACCATCTCCCAACTCTGGATTCCAGTTCATTTACAAGGTTCTCCTGATTCTTCTGGTCTACTCGTGTGTTTTTTTGTCTCTCAGCATTTTTGTTTGGAACATTGGAAAATATTTCGCTGACAGAGTCTCTCTGTGTACTTTATTATCAGACAAATGAGAAGCAGAGTACCCTTCTGTTGATGTTTTTTTTTTTTTGGACAAACTTTAGTATTTTTTTTTTAGTCTGTTTTGCATCAAACAATTACTTTAATACTCAAGGAAAAAGTATTCTGAAGAGGGCTGGATACAGCAGCTTGACTCTCACATCTGCCTCTCAACATTCCCTGATTACCTGAAGACATTTGTTTATCATCTGCCTGGTGTGCAGGCAATAATTATTTTCCATGAATACTCTACTGTCTCCAACTTCTGTTCTGATACTTTGTCCTTTTTGCCACAGTTTTGGCTGGTGAGTTTGCATCTTTACTAATAAAGGTCTTGGCTTTTTTTTGTGGCTAGATTTGGAACATACACATAGTGTGCCCTTTGGATTAACTGTTCTTGCTGTGAAATACCAGTCCAGTTGCTTATTTGTGCCTTCATAAAATTAATGCAGTCTGTTCCCTTTAGTTTCTGTGATACAGCAAAAAATCTCATATTTCCCCATTTTGTATTCATTATGCATTTGCTTATTTATTTATTTATTGATATTTGCTTATTTATTTATTTATTGATATTTGTTTATTGGGGAAAGTCCAGCTGGACCAAGATATAACCATTGTCAGTGGAGACCCAGGGAGAAAACAAATAGTTTAGAAAACATACAATAAGCACTGTTTCAGATGTTGTTACAAATAAAAATAAAATAAAAAACAATGTAAAAGAGGAAACTGATTTGATATACAGTCTTAATGACCTAGTGTTTCGTTATTACCTAGTTCAGTTATTTTTAATGTACAGGGCACTCAAATTAATGAGAGACCTAGAGTTGTATTATACATAGAATGAACAAGAATAGGCATGTATGTTGAAGAAGAGAGAGATCACTGCTTTACAATAAAATGTTCACAAAAAACTAGCTGTAGACAGCAAGAAAAAGGAACAATAGTTGCTAAGAAAGGAAGTAAGTGATAAAAGGCAACAGACAGTAGAAGAATGGCAGTAGGGAATAGAGAGTAAAATAAGTAACAAGGGTATGTGGTATAGGTTGAAAATGGATGGAAGAAGATTAGGTGAGGTAGAGAAGTATATATTTAGCCATAATTAGAGCATGAGGAGATCCATGTTTTGATAGGAGTTTTTTTAGAGTAAGTTTAAAGGATAAAAACTACTCTGATTGTTAAGCAAAGAGAGTTCCACACTACAGCTACAAAGAGAGTACAGACTTTGACCAGCAGACTTGGAGTGTCTATGCTTGGTGTGAAGCTAGCTGTTCTCTGATCTAAGGGATAATTTAGGTAAATACTTGTGAAATACTGACTTGAGGGCAAGGTAGGCAGCAGGTTTATGGATGATTATATGAGCAGTTATAAATTGAAGGTATGTAAAGTTTTGTGGGAGTTCAGCCAGCTGAGAGAGTGTAGACTTAGACAGTAAGTGGAATGTTTTGCATTACTAGCGAATTTAGTAATTTTGTTGTAACATTTCAGGCTTTGTTTGTTTTTGTATAATTTGTATATTAGTAAGTATTGGGACACAATACAAGAGTGAGAGTAGCAGATAGGTAATAGCAAGGCTATGTTTAGTGGATGTGTTTAGGAATTTTGTGGCAGTTAGAGAATTCCAAGTTTCTGATGTTTTTTAGTACTATTTTGGATATGAAGATCAAATTTAAGGTTTTCATTCTTTGTTACTCGTACTAGTTTAGTATGGGGAACTATTTCAATTGTTGTGTTATTTTGGGAGAGTATTGTGAATTGGGTTTTATTTAGAGAATATGTTTTTGAGGTGAAAAGGAGCTTAGTTTTTTTAAGAGTTACGTAACGGTTGTTAGCCAAGTCTCAAAAGAGGTGAAGGCTTCTTGAGTAATTTATTGAAGGTGAGGCAAAGTATTGGAAAAGCAGATAATAGTTGAGTAATCTGCATATTGTATGAACGAGCTCTGGCAAGAAGAGATGTGAAGGTTATTTCTGAAAATATTAGGAGAGGGCCTAGTGTAGAACCTCGGAGGATTCCAGTGGTGTTGTGTAAATATGAGGAGAGGGAATTCTGCCATTTTACTAGCTGTTGTCTGATAAGTAGCTAGAGTGCCATTTGAGAGAAGGGGAAGAAAGACCAAAATTAGTTAGCTGCTGTAGAGTAAAGGGTGAGAAACTGTATCAAAGGCCATGAAAAAGTCAAGAAATTGAAAAGAAACAAGTTTACCAGAATCTCTTGCTTTATTAACAGTATACATAAGATAATAGTAGGGCAGTAGTGGTACTGTGGGCTGGTGGGAAACCATGTTGTGTTGATGTTAGTTGATTACTAAGAAGTCACTTTTGAAATTGTGCATGGACACACTTTTGAAGCAGCTTTCAAATAGAGAGGATGGCAGTGAGATTATAGTTGGAGATATTCTTTTATGCAGAGATATAATGAAAGACTTTTCCAGAGTATTGGTACATAGGATTCAAGGATATATCTGTTAATAAGTATACTAACAAGATAGGCAATGGTTTCAGTGGCTAGTTTTAAATTTTCAGCAGGTAGGTTATCAGTGGAGATGGGACAAGGTGTGAGTTTATAAAGTATTCTTATAGTGTTAATTGAGACAAGTTGAACTGTGAAGGTAGTGGCAACTATGGGAAATGCTTGAGGTGAGTTGAGAGAGGAGTGGAAGGAGAGTACTTAGGGGTGCACTGAGACGCGGGTGTACTGGGCTTTGGGCAATTTGAGTTTAGAGGAGGGGAAGAGGGGGAATGGGACAAACTTGCAGTGAGGTTAGATATACTTTCAATGAAGTGAGTGTTGAATAGACTAGCAATTTGTTTGGGGGTTTATATGGATGTGGGCTAGGATTGCCTTTTGTTCCATGGTTAAGTAGTGAAATAATAGAAGTCCAAAATTTCTTGGGATTTTGTTTATGATTTGTTTGTAATTTTGTATAGTAGTCTTTCTTGTATTTGGTTACTTGCTTTTCACCAGGTTACAGAGATGCCTGAACATTTGTAGGTCTAAGGAGGTTTTATTTTTTAGCCATTCGTTCCATGTTTTGTCCCTATCAGTCATGAGTTGTTTTGTTAGTTTAGACAGCCATGGAGCATGTTGGTTTTGATTCTTTTCATGCAAGTTAAGGGTTTCCAATAAAGTTGTATTAAAATGATTAACTGCTTCAACTACATGTAATGTTTTTAGCATAGTTCAGTTCATATTTTTAATGTATTGATCAATGCCTGTTGGTCAGAGTAAGAGGGGTTCTGGATTGATTTGTGGTGATCCTTATTTAGATGAGAGGCTTGTTCTGTGGACATAAGCAGGGAGGTGGTCACTTAGTGCATCAGGGAGAGTGCCATCCTTAATGATTTTACTAGTGTCTGTGACCAAGATCCAGTTGAGAATAAAACTCTGGTTGTTGCATTAAATCTAGTTGGAATGGGGATGGGTTGGGTGAATCTAGACAAATTTATGCTAGAGGATGGGAATTTGGAGATAAGGAACTGCCAGTTAATATTAACATCTCCTAGGATGATGTTTTTATTTTGATAGTATTAGAAATCCAGGAAAGGATGCCTTCTAGAACTGGAATATTATGGCCAGGAGGAATATATAATACTGTAATACATAGGCAGGTAAACCCTACACAGTCTGTTTACACCGTGTGCGCATTGAGCCGTGAAGCTCACTCGGTAGCACACTGTTTTGGAGTTAGTACGTGGCTTTAAATGGTGTATAGGTCCTTGAAAACAAAGTAAACACTGTGGCATGCTAACAATCCAAGATGGAGCAGCTATTCAACAAGCTGTAAAACAACCATGTAGATTCAGTGCTGGTTTTCTCTGCAAATTCCAAAACCTATTGGAATACAGCCACTGATATGAGTGAGTCTAAACAGAAAGAATGTTAGAGGCTGCTGTTGCTTTAATTCATGTGTATGTGCAACAGGTTGAAGTCTATGCCGCTGCTGCCGCAAATAGACCACAGCCAAGAAGGAGAAGAGTTTTCAAACCCCATTTAACTTATCAAAATCTCCATGATGTGGAAATAGTTGAGTGCTACAGGGTGCATAGAGACCCACTACAGAAACTCTGCAACCTCTGTCGTCCTCAATTCAGACCCAGGGCAAACCGAGGGTAACCCATACCAGTGGACAAAGGTATATATAGCACTTAGAATTGTAGCTACAGGCACCTTTCCAAGACCAACAGGGAACATGCTGGGGGTGTCACAGTCATCAGCATCCAGGATCCTCCATCAATTCCTGAATGCTATGCTCCAACATGCCAGAGAGCACATATATGTATTTCCCTGTACTCCTGAGGACAGGGTCACAAATATGCAGGAGTTCTACCCTGTTGCACACTATCCTGAAGTACTGGGAGCCATAGATTGTACACATATAGAAATTAAGGCACCACCCAGGGAACAAGAAGGCTCTACATAAACAGAAGGGGCTTCCACTTTAACTGCCAGGTTGTGTGTAATGCCAAATGAATCATCTTGAATGTGTATGCTGGCAACACAGGCAGTCATGACTCTCATATCTGACACACCTCCCAGCTGTATCAGATGTTCACTGGGGTGTGATATCCCACAGGTTCATTTACTGTGGGATACAGGTTATGCACTGGAGCCATGGCTGATGACTTTCATCAGAAATGCACACTCATCCACGAACGCCATAATGAGGCACAAGCTCATACCAGAAATCTCATAGAGCATGTGTTTGAGCTGCTGAAGTCGCAGTTCTGGTCAATCCAGGTACATGTACTGAAATATTCACTGTATGTGCCATGCTACACAGTATCATCCTGAGCAAGCCGCTTCAGCAGCATCAGCAAGAGGATGGGGCACACATCCCACCACCAATGGCATGGTCACCACAGAGGAGTCAGAGGGGGAACCACCAGCTTCTGTGGCTGTAGGCAGACATGGGCGTGCTCACTATGCCCTCACATTGCCTAAGAGGCACTGCATAGCACACTCACTCACCACCTAAGGGGCTAAAAACCTTCATTCTACACATATACATATAGTAATGTTGATGCCAAGCAGTGCTTACAACCTTTACTTACCCATGTAATGGCTGCTTACTGCTAGCATCGGACAGACTCAGACCTGAACTAAAACTGTTGCAACTGCTGGATTTATAAGGTAAGTGTTGAACCTAGAGTGCATTGTTTAATAATACAAATGAATGGCATATCCTTGCATGTTGTTACTTGGTAATGTAAGCAAGTAAAAGGTGGGTGATTTGTACAGAAATGACTTTAACATGTGACAGCAGAGACTTGTGACTTCTATGTGTCCATTATCATCAAGTAGTAGGCCTCAGGCATCAAAGATTCACACAGTCATACCTCTCAAAAGTACTGATGGTCACTGAATGTCCTCAGTTTACCACCATACTTTTGTACTGGAAAATCATTAAAGAGTGAAGTTAGAAAGTAGTGAGACACATTTCAGTTTCAGACTTCACAACCCTCAGAAGGTTACAAAAAATACTGTTGCAAAGATATGTTTGATTATATCAACTGTCTAACTTTCCAAGACGAAAATATGTCAAAGGTACCATTAGTAAAACGGCATCACACATGCAACTATACTGTGCACTAAGTCATCTGTGCACTCTGAGCTTCAGACACAAATGTTATGTATCCCTGAATCCAAAGTACAGAGGATATGGCACAGTTGCCATCACTTGTGCAGGGTGTTTTTTTTAGTTTGTGTGTGTGTGTGTTTGTGTGTGTGTGTGTGCATGCTCAGGTGAAATTGGTGTGTGAGTGTCTGCATGAACACAAGCAAGCTCTGTGCTAGCTCTACATCTTCGTATGTTGGACAGGTGTGAGCCATGCATGGTAGAGGTGGCAGTTCATCGTTGCTATACCCAACCACGAGAACTGGCTCTGCCAGGAGTTGCACTGACATGTCCACGCCCACAGTTAGATAGACTGCTGCTACATGAACGTGACTGTCTGCTGGATGAGCTTCCCTCAAGAGGATGCCCAGGACCACGACCCTATGTTCTACTACATCTCAGTGTGGACATGTTGACCACTGACGAAGCAGTGGAAATAGTGCCACTATGGGAGCGTGATCAGGCACGTAGGGTGTAGGTGGCCACAGCAGGACATACGATCAGGTGCACCATAGGGCCACTAACATGATTTCATCTGCACAGAAGAGAGCAGCTGCAGTGGCCTGTGATCAGATGGGTACAGGGGGTGGCTGCTACAGAGCTATCACTAACGTCCTGTATGATACAGATTACAGTGACGGGGCTTTCAGTCTATCCACATATGTTATGGCATGCTTTGTAGACCCTGTATTTTTTGGTGAGAAGCCTCTGTGGTCTTTCCAGCTGCTGCAGGTATCTGGTGAAGTACATGCATAAAGGAGCATTATACTCTTAGTGTTCTGATGAGGTTTGAGTACAGTGCTGTTATAAGTCAGGCCATGGTATTCAGATGTGAGGATGATATGAGGTGCGCACAATATAGCCTTTCCATACCACTGTGGACATCTAAACTTTGATTACCATCTGTGTGTTCCCAGGTCTTGCACCACTGGGTTTCACCACAGGGAGAGTGCTGTCAGTGCTGTAATTAGCAGGGAAATCCACTTTGCAGAAGACTAAAATAAAGACACATTTTTGCATTTATTTGTAGACCGTGTGGTTTTGGCACCAATCATTAGTCTTTGTTAGCCCCTCCTGTACTATTTTATCATCATTGGTAGACTCAGTGATTGCACCCAATATGCAAGAATCAGCAAACTTGGTAAGCCAAAGGCCATATACTTTAACCTGGACTGTTGAGAAATAGATTCCAAACAGTAAAGGGCCAAGCACAGATCCCTGGGGTATGCCAGTGGTGACAGCTATACTGGTAGAGGTTGATTCAGTAACTTTCACAGTATGTGTTCTGCCAGTGAGCCGGTTGGTTAACCAGCTAGTGACGTAAGGGTTAATCCCCATCTGATAGAGTTTCTCAGTGATACCTGAGTAGGGGATTGGGTCAGTACACTAGGCCAGATCACGATAGGCAATATGCACTATCTTACCTTCATCAGGGCCTATCACACAAAGTTTGTGGGTTGTGACAACTTCACAGATAACCTGTAGAGTGACTCAGTACATAACACCTTCCTGACACGGTTGAATACACGCTTCAACACATCCTCCACACGGACTATGTTCCCATAAGAAGGGTGTGCATTAACATGCATCCTTCTGAGTTGGGGGGGGGGGGGGCAACACCTGATGCATGCATGTATAGACACATCTTGACTCTCCTCAGTTGTGAGGTAGACCAGTATGTCGTCATGGATCTTTTCTAAATGGACACTAGTAATATCCTGACTGTGTGCAACAGACCTGTGTGAGTTGTTAATGCTACACCCATGTCTGTTAAATCTGTTAGATGTCCTCAAAGAGGTCATTGAGGCTATGCATTATGGCAACACTATCATTCTGTGGAACTTGACCAGGCCAAGACATTTGAAGCCACAGTGAGGTATTCATTCAACACTGTCGGATATGGCCATAAACACCTGTATCACCAAGTGGGTAGACCACTGGATCACATACATGATATTTAAAGATGTTGAAATTTGTGAAATGACCTATATCTCTGGTCCAGTGATCAGGTCCATACATCAGGGCTGTCTGCTAGGCCCTTTCCTTTCCATTATTTAATTCACAGTTGTCGCAAGTGACTTGCACATCCTGTGTCCAAACAGCTGTCTGGAGGACTACAGATTGTGGGCAATCACTGATTCCAACTGTGATATTAGTAGCAACACACCAAAGATTGCTGCCACAGCCATGACCACACATTAGATGAAACAAAAACATGGGGGGGATTTGTTACGTTATGAAAACAAATGTACAACCCAAGGATAATGTAGACATCACACTCTGTAAACAGACCAACTGGTATGTGACCGGTGTCCTTGAGTCGATGGCATGTGGAATGTTCACCAGCATGTGGCCACAGTGTCGACTACTCCCTTGTATGTAACACAACTACTGAGTATGTGAAAGACATTCAAATCAAAGGCCAAAATACCTCCATAGTTCACAGCCTTCATCACACCAATAACCGAGTACAGTGCACCCTTCTTCATGTACCTCCCTACACGTCTTCCAGTGATGTGCAACTAAAGTGTACCACCTTTGCCACAGTGAGCTGTCACACATCTTATTGGCCATATTCTTTCTGTTGCATAAACATTACTGTCTGATGGTGCGGAACATCCTTCAAGGTGTTACACCAGGTACATGTATGATACTATTTCTGGTAATGCTTACTGTACATACATGGCTGTTTGACAACATTGATGGGATGGGTTACATGCATGACAGTCTGGATTGTGCCATATATATCTGCCATGCACACCACTCAACTAGCCTGTAGTGATCCTAATGTCACATACAGGTATAGCAGTGTCCCTTCTAACACCTCCGTCAGATGTTACAGTGTCAGTACAATGTTCTGGATTACACCCTTCTAGATTGCTGACATGTCATAGTAGTTGTACAAGTGTGCTTGTGCAGAACAATCTATGATCTCTCAGAATCACATATGTTGTGTCGGATCTAGGAATATTGAAAGAAAGTTCAATAATCTGAATCCACAATCACTGAACACACTTTAACGAAAGTGATTTCACCGAAAAAGTGCTTTCATTAAAGTGCGTTAAAAAACATAAATAAATTTGCTTTTATGCAGGGGGACAAGCCCCCCTGCACCCCCCCATGTAGGGGGCTGTGCCCCTCCCTCCCACCCACCCTACTTTAATATTCTCACTCAGTGATCGCACTACAGTGAGGAAAAGGGAATATTCCCTTATCCGCACAGTAGTTCGATCTCCACAACAGTCATTCCCCCACGACTCCCTCTAGCTGCAGGCATACTTCTGCGAAAGTGCTTTTTCGGTAAAAAGCACTTTCGTGGAAGTCTGCCCGTTTGTGCTTCGGTGAAAAGTTCCTTCGGGGATTAGTACCGATCCAGTTGTGTCAGAGAAATGTGATTATTGGTGGTGGTATTCATATATTGTCCTTGATTGTGCATGCTTCTTTTACTGTTGTCCATGAGCCTGTAACTGTGCCCCACTCGTTGGAGACCTCTGCTGACATTGCACTCTTATTCAGGCAAATCAGTTTGCACAGCTTCACAATATGCACCCAACCCCAGTTGTATATAACATTCCTGATAGATGCCTCTGCATTGTTCATGTAAGGATGCTTATCTCACAAAGACATCTTCTCCATTGTTATGTCACCCTATGTGACAGTCACATAATACACATTTTCAATGTGCAGTCCGTACTGTACCATATTGATATGTCATTAGTGTTCCTGCTACAACTGTCTTCCATTGACATGCCATCATCTGCTGTACATTAGGATGTTTCACCTACCCTCTTTCCGTATCTTCATTCTTGCTATTCATGTGTGTGTCCGTATTCAATACACACACTTCCCTTGACTGTTTATTTTAAATGGCTGTCCATCTGTCATTACAGATCATTTACACAACTTTTGTACAGAATGCCTGGAATGGGCTTTCACAATCCTCTGCACTGTATACTGTGTCCTGTACTGCATTTGGACCATATATATTACTATATGTTAAACCCTGGTAATCATCGTGGCATTCCACACAATCTCACTTACCAGGTTTTCTCAGAGGTCGCAGGTTTGTTATCTGTGTTGCCTTATATTGGTTTCCTGGCCAGCAATATTGTTGCCAGTCAAAAAACTGCACTTGTTTATATTTAAACACCGCACGCGGCATGAATATGTAATTAGTGCTGTTGCTCACCTTGCAAACATGTAAACTCCATGTAGGCTTAATGCAAGGCCTACACAGAGTTTATTGAATCTATCTTAGGCTTTTGATTTTGTTTATCTTTAAGAAGGAGATAAGAATTTCTGTATTAAAGCACTGTGGGGTGAGATTAGAGTAAGGGATGATATTGTAAAAAATGGGGTAAAGCAGTGCTATACCACCAGCTTTTTTGTGGATCCTGTCTGCCCTAATTATATTATAGCCACAAAGGAGAAATTCAGAGTCTTTTTGAAGTATCTCTTCTTCAGCAGTGTCATACTCTGCCAGCCTTTTCTTCATTTTGACCTCTGATTTTTGCAGTTTTATTAGCTCATCTGAATATCATTAAAGCTTCTTCCATTTTTCTAGCCTTTATTTGAGTTGATATTCTCCTTCAGTGTTTTATTTATTTTAATCATCTCTTTTCACATTTGACTTATTTTTCGTGTAGATTACTGGACGCCATGTCTTGCACCAAAACTGGAGCTTAAACTCCTTTTTGTTGAACAGCCTTTTGATAATGGGGCCTCTGCCTGCACCATCAAAGTTCCAACTAGCAGCCATTTCCAATTTTCATATTGGCCTTCAAGACTCTTCTGTGGCCTCTCATAAACTCTCTAAGTCTTTCTTGAAGGGTACTCTTCTGTTACGACCTCCCTTCAAAGACTGCACTCCACAATTGGACCTCAACTTAGTATTACAGGCACTCATTCAACAAACATTGGAACCTGTAAACACTTGTGATATTAAGTTCCTTTCCTGGAAGACTGTTCCATTAGTAGTGCTCACTTCTGCCGGAAGAATTTCAGAGATTCAAGCCCTGTTATTTAAACCTCCATATCTAGTCTTTCATAAGGACAGAGTTTCACTCAGAACCAACCCATCGTTCCTTCCAAAAGTGGTCTCTGAGAACAACATCAGTGAATGTATTAATTTGCCAGTTTTATTTCCCAACTATTGTAATAAAGGGGAGTGTTGTTTACATTCTTTCGATGTACATAAACAATTACGTTTCTACCTACATAGGACAAAAGACGTCAGAAAATCAGATCAGCTTTTTATCGCCTTCTCACATACCAAATTGGGATAAGCCGTATCTAAAGTCACTTTGACATAATGGCTGGCTAACTGCATTTCCTTTACATATTCCAAATCTGTTACTCTTTCAAAACTCCAAAGACTCGTTTGGCAACAGCTGTAGCTACATCAGCTGCCTTTCAGGATAAAGCATCCATAGACTAAATATGTGCGGCTGCAACATACGCTAAGCCCCACACTCTTATTACTCATTACAAATTGGATCTGGTCTCTGGGGATGGAACATCGTTTGGCTCAATGGTGCTTAGGAATATCCTCCATTAGTCCGCCCAAGAAATAAGGTAGCTGGGGACTCTTGTCCTATCTGTTGAGGATAACATGAAAATTGACAACATCAGATAAAGAAGTTATGTACTTACCATAATGTTCATCTGAGTTGTCAGTCTTCATGTATCCTTAACTCCCCACCCTCCAACCCCCTACCATATACTTTTGGAAGAATGGATGATTTTTACCTTATCTCAATCTGGCTGATTATTTTCAAATGGTGACTAAACCAAACATGGTTCCTGTTGGAAATATTAAGATTAGTTTCCGCTTTCTTTTTCTTCCGCTTATTCCGTCAGCAAACTCAATCTGAGGTAATGAACCAGTTGCATTATGGGTAGAGGGGGAAGTTCGAGAGTTTTTGGTTGCCATGAGCTTTAACAAGCTGCCGAGCCGGTTCCGAAGGATTGGAACTGAACCCATCCATTGAGGATACATGAAAATCGACAACTCAGATGCAACATTATGCTAAGTACGTAACTTCTTTTTACTGAGGCTCCTGGAGTTGACATGAACCACTTTGATGTGGTCCAGTTAATGTTACATACATTTTCAAAGTTGGTATGTCTTTTGGATGGACTCTACCTAAAAAAAAAAAAAAAAAAAAAAAAATAGCAAGGGTTTTTGCCTGTATGCGGACAACTTTGGATGAGAAATTCAGGCTGCCCCTTGCAAAGCAAGTAGGATTATCTGTTGTCTTGTCCCAGAGTGATACATACTGGCACCTTTTGGAATGATAACCGCTATCAATCCAGTTTTTAAAAACAATTATCTTCTTTTTCATTCTTGGACCAGAGATTTACCTGTATCCGTCATTTGCCTAGAGAGTTCTGACATGACTCTGCATGTTCTTCAAAGTTTTGCACCCTATGTTGTTTACTCCCACATGGATTGCAACCATGGTATAGTAATACTTATCTCAGGAAAGAGTCTTGTAATGTCTTTGATCCTGCTACCTGAATGGCAGCTGACAGTAACCCTATCCTTGTCCACTGTGGTGAGTGGAGAGCCTCTGTGCCAGAGAGAGACTGTACTTCTTACCTTCTTTGCTCGGGAATTCTGGATAAAGCCAGCAGTAATGCGTGATAGAACCTGAATCAGTGAAAATTTTAAATATTCCCTGATTCACTTGATAAGTTAAAAGAGCATTTGCCTTAAAATTGTTTTTCTAAACAATAAGAAGTATGAAAAATCAAACATGTTTTAAGGGACAGAGCAGAAATATTAGGCAAAATAAGGGGCAAGTTGAAAGGCATGGGTGAAGAGGTGCTTTCCTTTGCACAGTATGTATTTTTTCATTCCTTTGATGATAGTAAAATATCTAGTGTAGACAGACAAGAAAATGCATATAACTAGGGTCTATATCAGAACACCGAACATTCAAAATGTCGAGTGTTCTAATATCGAACCCTAGCAATCGGGTTTGAACATTCGGAACAGCGAATTTTTTCCTAGGGAAAAAATTCACTGTCCCAAAACACATACACACAACACAAGCACACCAAACAAACAGCAATCCACACACATACACCTAAACTCTTACACCTAACCCTACACTAAACTATACATACACCACTAACTATCCACTTACCTTAACTCAAACCCAAACCCTAACCCTAAGGTCCGTCACTCACCTAACCTGCCCTAACCCACACGTCCACACAATTGCACACTTACCTGAACCCGACCCGTAACTTTCCACCAGAGCGCTGAAAATACAGAAACAACAGAAACGGACAACTGAACTCTTTCCCTAGGAAAGAATTCGGTTTCCTGTTTCGATATTTTCAGCGTTCGCTGAGAATGGGTCAGTATTAGAACACTCGACATTTCAAATGTTCGGTGTTCTAATATAGACCCTATAACTACTATGTGTGTTTTTATGTAGACATTGAACACTTACATAATATATATTTTGGATGTAAAATACATCCTTCAATCAGCAATTACATGTCTTGCAACCACTATGAAACATTAGGAGGAGGAACTATTTTACATGTAAAATATTTAAAAAAAAAAATAGTAAATTGATAGTAAAACAAATGCAAACCATTTTTACAGCCCATTTTCAAAGTGCAGTAATGCCCAAAAGGGTGGGTATTATTAGGGAATAATGGACTTGTGGTGTTGGGTCTCACAGCAGCCCTGGACAGTCAGTTTTTTTCCCCTATAACCCCCTCTCTGTTGGGCATTAATGCTTGCTTGTTGGAGATGAGAATGTGGCTGTGAAGCTCACTGCATGTTGTTCTTGAGAGCGATGTCTCCATGTTAGCCAAGTATTTACAGCTCTCGGAGTGTTTTCTGTGTTTATTAGTTCATTATTAGTGAGCTTAAGGTAGGTATTACATTGCATTAGGATAACAATTGCTAGGAGATGGGTGAAGGAAGGGGAAGAAGTTTGCTGACCCTCCATATTGTCCAGTGCTGTAAGTGTTGCCTGGCTAAATGTACAAGGAAGCTAAGGGAGGACTTTGAGGAATATTGTCCAACTGGTATCAAAGGTATCGACAGAGCAGCACACGGCATGCTAATGCAGTCCACACAGCTTTAAGGAAATCAGAGCAGCTAAGCAAAGGTAAGCACAAGCTAATGCTTCCCCACTTAGTCAAGTAGTTGTTAACCAGGAGAAGAACTGATAGCTTGGGATAGATAATGAAGTGGAAAAATGAAAATGGGGTAACTTCTGCCTATTCAGCTTACAACTGTAGTGAGTGACACTAAGTGGAGTGCATTCCGCTTTGGGCTGCACTGTAATTTGCAATTAAATAAATCAAAAAGAAATGAGTACCAGCCAGCAGATATCTCTGTTAAGGGACATTTGTGCTTAAATACTTATTTATGTATGTATGCATTTATTTATTTATTTATTTTCCACACAAATATTCTGGTATTTTCTGTCATAACCATTACTAGGTTTACATATAATGCCTTTCTTGACCTTGTCCAAGGAAAATTGCACTTCATCTACACTATAGCCCCTTTTAATAAACAATTGTGAAGTTTTCTCTAACTCACTATTTACCTCTTTTGTGTTATTACATAGCCTCCTTACCCTAGTCAATTCTCCATAGGGAAGAGATTTCAGGAGATGGGAGGGATGACAAATGGAGGCATCCAAAAAAATGTAGGCCATCCTCAAATTTCTGATATACCTTAGTAACAGTTTTCCTACTCTTACTTCCTTCTAGACTAATGTCCAAGAAATTCACTTTGTTTCCCAACTGGAAACCATCGAATTTCAACATGAATCTATTCTCCTGGATGTCATACAGAAAGTTTGTCACTTCATCTGTACCCCCTTCACATATAAAAATTAAATTGTGAATATATCTATAATATTTGACTACATACGTTTTAAAAAAAACTCTATTTGATAACAGAAATTCAAGTTCAAAAAATCCCATCGTAATATTGGCATACATGGGGGCAAATGCTGCCCCCATGGCCGTGCCCTTTAACTGATTGATGAAATATTTGATTATCAAATTCAAAATAGTTGTTTTTCAAACAAAATTCTACTAATTCCAAAATATAATATGCAAGGCTTCTAAACCATACTGGTGACTGATACTTGTATACAAACTTTTTACATCTGCTGTTAGCCAATATATATCTCTGGTCCATGTCAAGGGTAGTACCTTATCTAGAAAATCAGCACTATCTTTAATATAAGAACTTTGTTTAATGACATATGGCAAATGAATGTTATGCAGAAATATGCCCATATTATTGAGAAAATAGTTACAAGCAGACACTGTAGGATGACCTGGTGGGTGCAAAATGTCTTTATGTATCTTAGGCAAGCAGTAAAGATTTGCCATCTCACAGTTATCCATATTAAATCTTTTATCTACATCATAGGTTCATAGGTTTATACTAGGCTATCTGCCCTAAGGCATTTATAAGCCTAGCCCAAAGTTGTGTGGCTTACGCCACCCCTTATATGAAAAAATACTGTGCCCATTAGTTTGTTGTGCCTCTGTCCAGCAGTTACACAGAGATGATTCCCGGGGTAAACCTACGATCTCCCATCCACAGGTCAAGATTTCTCTTGAACAGAGCCAGCGAGGTGCTCTGCCTCACATGGACCGGGATTTTATTCCACAGCATAGGGAGTCTCTGAGTGATAAATCTATCCCTCCAGCACGTCCTATTTATATCCGTGCTAAGGTTTAAGTCGCTTGCTCTAGTGGTTTTGGTGGGTTTGGATTTTTTGAGGTGGAGCATGTCCATTAATTCCGGGTTGGACATGGCCTTGTATGTCAGGCACATGTCACCTCTGAGCAGACGGTATGCGACTGAATAGAGCTGGAGTTTCTTCAATCTGACAGCATATGACAGATTTTGGAGTCCCTTTATCCTTTTGGTGAGGAACTTTTGGGGTCTCTCCAATTGCTGCAGATGTCGGGTGAGATCCATCCCGAATGGGGCATTGTACTCGATCATTGGTCTGATAAGTGAAGAGTACAGGGGAACAATGACCTCACTAGATCTGGATGTGAATCCCTTCATGATCAGGTGGGCAATGTAGAAGGTATTTCTAACCACTTTAGCAACGTGAGTGTCAAAAGAAAGGCCACTGTCAACCTGGGTCCCCAGGTCCCTGATCACCTCTTCTGTGCTTAGTGGATTGCCACCTATATGGTAGCTTGGGGTTACCTTGTTTTTCCCGAAGGGTATGACTTTAAATTTTTTGGCCTTTGACTTCAGACCTTTAAGGGGGGAGAGGGGGGTGAAGTTTGCACTGAACCTGTCTGCCAGTATGTTGGCAATGTCTGTGGGTTCAGTGATTTTTGTATCATTTTGGACTAATTCTGAGCATAGCTGGGAGTTTCCACCCAGGTTCCTAACATAGCTGAAAAAGGCCTTATGATTGTCCTTTGAATCCATGGCAAGTTTTCTCTCAAAATTGGCCTTAGTTGATTTTATGAGTGCTCGTATTTTTTTACTAATAATGATCAGGGGTGACTTCCCTTTTATGGATTTTGTTCTGTCATGTAATAGCTTTCTCCTCTTATTGTAAAGTTTGTTAATGGCTGGGGTCCACCAGACTGGACGTTTGCCCTTTGTGGAAAGAGTCTTGGTTTTATTTGGGATTGCCTGATCCATGCAGTCCTGGAGGTGTTTATAGAAGGCATTTGTAAGGGCTTCTGCAGCTTGGGTTGTGGTTTCCACTGGCTCAGGGGCCTTGAAGGATACCACACCAGTCTTGAGTAGTGTGAAGTTTGCTTTAGAGAAGTTCTTCACTGTGGTCCTTTTTGTTTGGGGTGGGGGCGGGATGTGGATTTCCAGTGAGATTAGTTTATGATCAGATCTCACCAATGAGGGATATACTTCGTGTGGAGCATTTTGTCCCCATGTTTGTGATAATGAGATCTAGTATATTTTCTCCTCTCGTGGGAACAGTGACTAGCTGTTCCCTGGCATTTGAATTTATGAACTCCAGGAACCGTTGGGCTAGAAAGTTAGGGCTTGAGTAATATTCCCAGTCTATATTCGGGTAGTTGAAGTCACCCAATATGATGGTGTTTGGAGATACATTTATACCCTCCAGTGTCTTCAGGAAGGCTGTGTGGGGTTCCTGAGTTTGAGAGGGTGGCCTGTAGCATCTACAATTTGTAGAGCAGTTTTGCCTATGGTTAGTTGCACCTGAATGGTTTCCGAAGCTTTGTGCGTTGCCACCAACCTGGAGGTGTGGGTATCCTTTATGAATATGGATGCACCCCCTCCTTTTGTGGTGTGGTCCGGGTTTTGGGGCCGGAACGCATGATATGAGGTAAAACCTAATAGTGCCAGGGTGCTCTCAGGAGCCTTGAACCAGGTTTCAGTTACAGCACAGACATCAATGTTCTCCATACTGAGAAGGGCCTCGAGTGCGTGCATTTTGAGATATAGACTTCTGGCATTGAGCAGCATTACCCTCAGTTTCTTCCCATTTTTGTTTTCTAGGGTGGTAGGTTTAGAATTTGAGCCTTGCCTAAAAAAGGCACTATGGGGTGGCAAGAGCCTTAGCCAATATCCGGAATCCCAGGGTGACAGGTGCAAGCCGTCCCTTGCAGCAGCGTGGCTTGTCAAGCATGTCATCCCAGGCAGACAGACACTGGATCCCCTTTGAATGACACCAGACATTAAGCCAATTGTTAAAGCTGATCATCTTGTCTCTATATTGTGGCATCATTCTTGGTGAAGGAAGGATACTGCTCAGGGTCAGGGTCATACCTGCCTGGGCTACATAATCAGAGAGCTCCTCTATGTCTCTTTTCATGTAGTCCAGGGAGGTACGTCTCAGGTCGTTCACACCAGCATGGACAATGACTGGGTCATATTTGTACTTGCCGTGGAGTGACCCGAGTGCTTGTGTTATGTGGCGGATTCTAGCCCGATAGGCAGCTTACTGTGACCCTCTCCTTGTTCAGCCTGGTGAGTGGGACGTCAGTGTGTCTGACTATGGAGTCACCTATGACAAGTATGTTTGGTGTTGTATTTGGCCTTAAGGGCTGTGACTGCTTTGCACACTGATTTTGTGGTTTATGTGTTGCTTGTGGGGTGTCTTGAGGTAGCAGTTGTTTGGGTGTCTGCTTTGGAGGCCTCTGCTGTTTAAGTAAATTTTTACTCAGAGCCTCCAAGTATGTCTTTGTGTGTTTGATTCAGTGGTGTGGTAGCATTATGTGAGGCTGGTTTTGTGGTGTGTGTAGTTGCCTTCTCCTGTCTGGTCTTGCCAGTCCTGAGTTGAGAGAGCTCAGCCTCCAGTTTGGCTAAATAGCTGCATCTCTCGCAAGTATTTGTGTTATGTGGGAGGAGGAGAGGGTTGTCTGTGTACATGAGGCAGTTATAACATTGCCTCAAGATTCCCAGATTCACCAGCTGGACCGGAGAGGAGATTGACAACTGACCTTTGGACATGCTAGAATAATATTGGGAATTCCTTAATAATTGAAAACAAGGGCCAGTGGGGAGTGAGGGTGTAGTGCTTTTAATTTTTAGTGCTGACTTATATAATTGCTTTAGTGAGCAAGTGCCAGGTAACTTGAGTGCAATGTGTTACAAGTAACTAAATGCAAAAACGACAAACAGTAACTTTCTTTCAAGTGAAACAAGGAAATAAGTACAGTAAGCAATGCAGATATCACTAGTGATCCACAGAAGCGCTGAGAAGCCGCGTATTAGGTGGAATTAGTGTTCCAAGGAAATAACAAGCATATAAACAAAGCTAGATTCAGCAGGCCTGGATCTAGTCTATGCTACAGCAAACAAGGTGTACCAATTTCAGTAAGATACAGTTCAAATATTCAGGCACTATAAACCTTTAACCAGAAACTCCCAGCTCAGAAGGCAGAGTCCAGCCTCTTCTCCCACAAGAGTGCAGACCACGAACCTTCTTAATGTAAAATAACTGGCCTGAAGCCCAAGTGCTTAAACCAGAACTAATACACTTGGACACTGGGCTCTCAATCAGCAGTTCCCAACTTAGAAGGATGAAAGCTACCTGTCCTGCCACCACAGTGCTTGCCACAAACCTTCCTAATGTAAAACAACTGGTCTGAAGCCCAAGTGCTTAATTCAAAAGACTTAGAATGATAGCTACACTTTAATCAAGTTACAACCAAGCAGTAATAAATACAATTGAATACTTTAGAGAATGTCTGGATTAGTGCTCAAGTTACACAAACAAAGCTAGATCCAGCAGGCCCGAATCCAGTCTATGCCACAGCAAACAAGGCGCACCAACTTCAGTAAGAGGCAGTTCAGATATGCATGCACTATAAGCCTTTAACCAGAAATTCCCAACTCAGAAGGGCAGAGTCCAGCCTCTCCTCCCACAAGAGTGCAGACCACGAACCCTCTTAATGTAAAATAACTGGCCTGAAAGCCCAAGTGCTTAAACCAGAATTAATACACTTTTAGAATAACAGACACTGAGCCCTCAATCAGCAGTTCCCAACCTAGAAGGATGTAAGCTACCTGTTCTGCCACTACAGTGCAGACCACAAACCCTCTCAGTGCAAAACAACTGGTCCGAAGCCCAAGTGTTTAAACCAAAAGGCTTAGAATGAGTTGCACCAAGCAGCAATAAATACAATCGAGTATTTTTAAGATGATGCAAAAGTAAAATGAAGTAGGTAGAAACACAAGTACAGTAAAAGCAGATGAATTTTTTTTTTTTTTTTTGAATCTGAACAAGTGCTGAGATCAAAGAAACAGATTTGAGTGCTGAAACTAGAAAACTGGTTAGTTATAAGAAAAAAAACAAGCTAGAAGGCTTCCCTCAAACACAGAAGGGCCTTGGGGCTCAGAAGCCTACAAATAGTCTATACCACTTAACAGGAAAGGCAGGAAATAAGCTTAATATTTTTTTGTCTGTTTCCCAGATGCTCTCTTTGTACACAGTAGGAGTGCCTGAAATCAGAATATGATCTCACTGCACTCAGTTGAGTGAGCAAATGAGATGGGCCCAGAGGCAGGCTGAGGGGCGGGCAGTTTCAAGGCCACTAAGATTAACACCAAAACAGGGCAGGTGGGTGGGAATAACTGAAGAGCAGAGTTAAAACTGGCCGTTCAGTTAATATTCCTACAACACAGTTTAAATCAAATTAAATGCTGTATTTTTTTTTAAAAAAAAAAGTGCAGATAAAGGTACTTAAATTCTCTTATACGTCCAGTTGAATATAACCAAGTTCTTAGCCGGCCAAAGCTGAGGTTTTTAAGCAGAAAATATTTCACACTGTACCACTTAAATAGGCAAGGACAGGAAATCAAAGAATGTGGATCATCCTTAGTAAAGTATCCCAAACGTTTTCCTTTTTGTAACGCATCTTTAAATTTCCGCATGGCTATTTCATACTCCCTAGCAGTACACTTTGTATAAGTTTCAGCATCTTTTAAAATTTAAATGGTCATAACACGTCTGCATATATTGTGAAAAATGCATTACTGCAACCTTGTTCCCTTTATCTGCAGGTTTTACTACAAGATCTTCATTTTTACTAAGTTGTTGCAATGCTTTCCATTCTAATTTAATTAAATTGAATTTAACACACTGTTTTTTTATTATTAATAAAATCTAAGTATACTGATTCTACTGCAACGTCCACCATGGCTGCAAAATTCTGTATACCTTCGTGTGTACATGGTGGCATAAATTGACTTTTTTAAACAACATTTTAGATGTATCTAGCTTACAGTAAGCATTAGCAGCTTCTAAACTTTCATCATTCGAAGCACAGGAGTAAAAACTTTCTTCTGAATCTTCAGAACAAGACATACTACTATTTAAATTATTAACCATGCTATCAACCTTCTGTTTATCCATAAAAAAGGAAGCTAAATGCAGTTTGCGTCTCAAACAAAACATATCTTTCTTAATAATATGTAACCTAGGCATGACAGTTGGAATAAATTTTAAACCATGATTTAATATGCAGCATCACTTAATGTGCAACCTGATAAATTCACAACATATGCATCTGCATTATCCATTTGTTCATTATTACATATTACAGTCTCTAAAAAAGTTGTTTTGGAAATAATTCCATCTACCTCTTTTGTTCCTTTGTTGTACTGCTGACTGACCATCATACTGTTGCCTATTACCCGGTTCAGTGGTTGCATTGCCATTTCTAGCCGTTTCCCTCTCTGCAGACTCTGTTCTCTTGTTTTTCCGAAATGTTTTCTGTAGAAAATGAGCATCCTGGGCTGTTGGAAGGTTAGGATAGTCACCAGATTCGCTCTCCCATTCAGTAGAGACATCCGAGCCAACGCTCAAGCCACCATTATGTCTCTGGTCTTCTTCCTGATTAGCAAACTGGACGTTCCTCTGTTGTTGCTTTGTATTGGTTAACCGGGAAAAGGCAGACCCACTACCATAATATTTGACGTCATGATTCAGCTTAAATTTCTTCGTATTCAGCAATTCCTTCTCAAAGTATATCAGTTTATTTTGAATGTCCTGTAAGCACTGTTCTGTACGTTCAACCCCTAATATGCTAGATAAAGATTCACAAGTGGAAGAAATATCATTCTGAAGTTTAGCTTGTTTTATTCTATCTCTTTCAACCAGTATATTAATACCCTGAACCAGTAAGTCTGTACACCTTTTAGGGGTGCAGACATCCTTGATCTAGTCCTTACAAACATGGCAGAACATTGCACCTTCTATAATGTCCTCTCTTGTCAGGACAGACCATAAAACTGTCTCCTTTTAAGTAAAAGTATAACCATGAGCTCTAGCTAACCCTGGAACCTTTAGGAATTATTTGAAGACAAACTTCCTACTGCTGTCACCCGGGCAAAATGTCAACACCCCCCAACCTTGGGAACACTGTTGCTTATGTGGAGTCATTCACTGAAACCTTGTATAATCATGTTAACAGCTGCTGAGAGACAGCTGTACCTACCCGGATTTAAGCGCAGGATCATATAAAAAAAAACAAGCTGCCCTAGTTGAATCCCAGCAGCAGCAGATGGTATATAAAAAAAAAAAAAGGAGGACATTTATGATAAAAATAGGAGGTGCAGTGCCCAGAAAGGTAAAAGAATTACTCATCAGCCTAACTAAGCAACTCAAGGGCTAATAAAGTCCACCAAATCCAAATTTTAGGTAAAATTAGCCTTCTTATCCAAGGACAACACAAACTTTTTTTCAGCTTTGAAAGGCAGTATACAGCAATGTCCTTAATTAATTGAAATGGTGCCACCTATATCAAGTTGGAAGATACAGTTAACCTTCTGGCTGACAAATTTAGCTCTGGTTTTACCCCCTCTCCCTGCCAGATGCTCCACAGGCAAATACCCACATTCATACCTCTCCCAACTATTCTAGAGAGCAGGTGCTCAAGACACACTCAGAGGCCAAGAACACTGGCTCGATGGGTCCCAATAATATCCACGATGCCATCTTAATAGCATGAAGCATAAATTGTTGGGCCACTAGAAATGATGTTTAACCATAGCCTCCAAACAGACTATATGCCAAACTAATGGAGGAGTACAATGGTTATCCCACCGCACAAAGGTGGCCATCTACATACAGGGGGAATTATTGACTCATAAGCCTGACTGGCCTGATATGCAAAACTATGAAAGAATAATCATGGGTATCCTAAATGAGAACACAGGTAATCTACAAACATGGGATCAAAATCAGTGTGGGTTTTTCAAGGGCAGATCTTATCTACTCACCCTGGTGGAGTTCTTTGAGAGTGTCACAAAAGCAGTGGGCCAGGGCAGAATGGTGCAAACTGTCTTCCTTGACGGCATTGTAGAAAAGCTGACTGAACTAGGTATAAATGTGTACATCACCTGCTGGATAGCCAGCTGGCTTACAGATAGGAACTGAGACATTAGAATAGGGGAGTATTCCTCCACAGAAAGGCTGGATACTAGTGTGATACCTCAGGGCTTAGTGCTGGGGCTGCTCATGTTTGGCATCTGCTTCTCTAAGCTCAAGGCTAGCTTCAAGAGTCTCTGGCTGACCAGGTTCGCAGATTGCAAATTGGGTACAATCACAGAATTGCCCTAAAAAACAGATATCCTTCAAGAAGGCCTGACACAGACTATTAACTAGTGTCAGAGTTATGGTCTAAAACTCTGTGTCAAAAAGTGCTTCATACTTTGTTATGGAAAGAGGGCCACTCCAGCAAAATATTTCCATAACAATACACTCCTAAGACTAGACTTGGTAGTCAGAGATTTGGGAATGCATGGAGAAAGTGATTTGTCACCAGCAAAGTATTTCTATGGCAACACACTCCTAAGACTAGACTCAGTAGTCAGAGATTTGGGAATGCATGTAAACAGTACTTTGGCATTTGACTGTCGTGTCTGCTGTAGTCAGAAAATATTTCTATGTTACACAACTTGTAAGCAAGGGGTATGGCATCTAGGTCCAAACATATGATTGTTCCATTGTCCTCCATCTCTCATAGGACCAGTCACTGAATACAGTGTCCCCTTTGATATGCACCTGGCCAGGCATAAGCAACATCCAGAATGTCCTCAAAGAGTCAGTGTGGACTGCCTCATAGCCTTGCCCTTAAAGTTAGACTCCTGCAGGCTGCTAAGAGGCTTTCTATGCCTGGCCTACAAAGCATCCTCTGATCTAGCCCTAATGGACTTATTGCACATCTTTAAAACAAATAGCATCAGCATCACCTGATCAAGGACTTGAACATTGCCAGCAACATAAATAAAACAAGATGGAGGGACAAGTATTTGTCTCGGAGACTCCCCCCTTCTCTGGAGTGGGCTTCCTATTCATGAGAAGTAGAGTTCATCCCTGAACTTATTCAGGTGAAACTTAGCTCAGTGGATGGAGTACCATAAATATACCCCTGGTCTGGCACCTATGTCATGGTTAGTGGGAGGAAGCTTGTAAATGCGTGGTCACCCATGCCCAAGTATATATACCCCTACAAAACCCTTGGGAACCAAAACCTATCATATTTTACTAGGAAGCATGGCTAGGCTTAAAAAGAACCCTTTTGTTGATAGTCTAATACTCCACTATGATATTATTAAGGGAAGCTGACTTTACATTAGATAAAGCAATTGATGTGTATAGAGTGAACAAGCTTTCAAGTGTACTAAAGTTTGACTGAAAAGTTAGAATGGTGTAAAATAAACGCTGAAAGTGAAAACGAGCAAAACTGTACAAAGAACTGACAAAAATAACTGAAACAAGAACACTAGCCACCGTTTGGTATCCAATATGGCTTACAGCAGTAAATGCACAGGTGTAAACCACTTTCGGTGCAGGCAGTGTGCCTAAAGTGTTATTGGCCCAACAGGTGGCACGCACTCCTTTTTTTGCTGGAAAGTCAGAAGTCTATGAGAGCTTTTTGCACAGCAGATAGTTTGGATTCATTTTCCAATTCTGGTACTGTAATGTATCATAAGGAGGTTGGTGCCGCACTCCTGAGGTGCCATCCTTATGAGATGTTAAAACTGAGACTCCACCTACACGAGTTGGTGTTAGCTTAGGTGGATGCAAAAAGATCCAATGTCATTTACGTTAACAAAAAAAAAAAAAAAAAAAAAAGAGTAGGGTTCTTTTAACATTATTTATTTATGTACAATTTTACAGTGTGTAATTCTAGTTACAATTGTTTACCAAGTATTTTCAGTGAAATGTACCGAGCACACATGTATAAATAACATTCATATGTCTTTCAATGTATTTTCTTACTGAGCCTCAAGTCCATGTTATAAACAATTTTTGTTGTGTCTTTTGGCTTTTCCCAGTTAGGGGTCACCACAGTGGAACTCCGGTCCACTAATGATTGGCAGTAGATTTTTACGTGCCGAGTTGCCAGCTCTGACACACATGCCCATTCACGCATGTCTCCACACAGAAGACGTTCTAACTGAGAATCGAACAGGACGTCATACTGTGAGGTGACAACGCTACCGCAGCACCACCACCGCAGTTTTTATTAGTAATGTTTGTCATTTCTACCTTTTGTTGTATTTTTCTTCAGCTGTTTCCTTGCATGCACCATGAGCATGCAAACAGAATTTTGTCTAATTTATCAACTTTTTGGTTATCACTAGATAGTCCATACAAAATAATTTCCATATTTTTAAACTGTTGAATTTTGAGCATGTACTGTAGCATTTCCTTAAGCTTCTGATCTTTTAGCACTCAAAAAATGTTTTTTTTTCTTCTTCTAATTAATATACATTGCATTTCCTTTTGTAACATTTGTGCTTTTGTTGGAAGTTTATGTAGCAGTACTCTCCATAGAAAATCTAGACATTCTCTCATTTCTTTAAAATGTTTCTGTGTGCCCTGATGGTAACCATTTAAAATGTTGGGACCCTCTAGAGCGAGTCCTGAAACACAGACTCTGAAAGGGAGAAAAACAGACCTGCATATAACAAGTCGGAGATGGCCATTTCTCAGAATATCCCCTTTTCTCTGACGTATGGCGATACAGGAGTTTACATAAATTTGGGATGTGTCTGGGGCTTGCCCTCCACATTGGTGGTGCAGGGGGACTTTCCCCTCTGCAAAAAAAAAGGGTTAAATGAGCAAAGCGAACTTCAGGATTCACTCTCATCTTGAGCTTTTTTTGGTCTTTTCTTTTTCTTAGTTTTTTGGTCTGTTGACATTTGAAATTTTTCTATTCAAATCTCTCTAAGGATCTATTGCATACAATTCTGTCGTTACAGTTTTAGACAGTTCCCCACTTTCCATTGCATTACTACCTATATTTAATTTCTATAATGTTGTATTATTTCTGTATTCCTTCATTTCACCCTCTATTTTAATTCTTTATTTCAAATTCTTCATACTTCAACCGTTTTGACATGTACCTTTTATCAATTTTTTACATGCAAATCCAGGGTAAATGTAGCAATGGAAAATGTATCTCGCAGTTTGCAAATCCAAACTCTACTTTTGTTTGTATTATAAATTATGCCATGTGATGACTCTCACACTATTTCAAACTTCATTTCTACCGGTTGTTTTTTTTTCCATTTGGAAGCATCTGCATGCCTCCTACATAAGACAACTTCAGTATTGCAACTGAATAAATTTAATGAGCTTTCTTCTTAAATGACCTCTTAAAAGTTGCAACAACTATGCCATATTCTGGAGGTCTACTAAATTATCTCCCATTGATTTTTCACCTTTTCTAGATTTCTTCACTGGAACAATTCAGTTTGTGAAAATTCCATTTTCCATATTTTTACTTTATTCTCTAAGCACTTTTTTTCTTTACTGACATTCATGTGTTTTAATAAATTTGTTTCCATTTCATTTAAAACTTACTTAGAGTATTTTTTATGTATAGTACCATATCTTCAGCATAAGCCGTCACTAAAGGCAGTATAACACCGCTAACAATTCCCCATCTTGCTTTCAACACCCTTTTATTGCAGTTTTCAGTCACAGCATTAATTGCTGATTTAAAATTGCTTAACTTAAGAATCATCTATGCTTTACCCCTTTTTCAGGGATACTTCTATTCTTTTTTTTTACCCCAGGAAAAATACCCCTAAGTGCCATGTGTGGGCCGAGTATTGAAAAAGTACAGGAGTTTCACAAAATTTTGCGTTTCAGGCCAGGGCACTTAGTCACAACAACTTGTATTTCTTCTCAGCATACTATTATGGTACTGTCAACTTGCTTTGAGCATTCTCTGTCGAGAAATCCGTTTTAATTTTATGTGTGTTATTAATGTGTGTGTGTGTGTATATGTATGTGTGTATGTGTACATATATATATATATATATATATATATATATATATATATATATATATATATGCACACACTGTATATATGTGTGTGTATGTGTATGTATATATATATATATATATATATATATGTGTGTGTGTGTGTATGTATGGATTCCTTTCACAAGCTCAAAGTTTCAAAACCTCAGACCTCAAATGGTCAAGACCATAAGATCGAAGTTTTGAAACTTCAAATGTTTTGAATGGAGATCGCCATACAGAGCGAAACAGGAAATTTACCATTTTCCAAAATATAGTGCTGTCTTAGAGTTGGTATATTTATTTAGCAGTGTGTGTGTGCTCGTTTGTATGTGCATGCTTGCGTTTGTGCATGTCTTTGTGCATCTGTGTGCGCATGTCTGTGTGTGAGGGTAAATGTGTGTGTGCACGTCTGTGTGTGAGGGTAAATGTGTGTGTGCACATGCATGTGTGCGTGCGTATGTACATGTGTATGAATGTGTGCCTGTGTGTGTGGGGGCACACGTGTGTGAACATGTGTGTGCGCATGCATGTGTGTATGTGCGCGCACATGTGTATAAATGTGTCTGTGTGGGTGCACGTGTGCACATGCGTGTGCATGCATGTCTGCGTGTATGTGCGTGTGCATGTGTATGAATGCGTATCTGTGTGTGTGTCTGTATGCATGTGTA